>NW_026652283.1:59231474-59430990 GCF_009828535.3 Hylobates moloch
TCCCCCCTCCCCCCACCCCACAACAGTCCCCGGAGTGTGATGTTCCCCTTCCTGTGTCCATGAGTTCTCATTGTTCAATTCCCACCTATGAGTGAGAACATGCGGTGTTTGGTTTTTTGTCCTTGCGATAGTTTACTGAGAATGATGTTTTCCAGTTTCATCCATGTCCCTACAAAGGACACGAACTCATCATTTTTTATGGCTGCATAGTATTCCATGGTGTATATGTGCCACATTTTCTTAATCCAGTCTATCGTTGTTGGACATTTGGGTTGGTTCCAACTCTTTGCTATTGTGAATAGTGCTGCAATAAACATACGAGATCACACCTAAAACTTCTAAGATGAATTCACGGTGAACAAATTAGGGGTTAGCAAATACATGGCCATTCCTGGGACTCCTCTATGAGCTATGGGAACTTTAAGTCTCCATTGGTGAATCATGATTATGACCTACTACTCAGCATGCTAGCTCATAACAGAATGAAAAGGAAAAAACAGATAGTGAATACCATAGCATCTCATAGAATAATTACTGAAAACTTTTGCTTCTGACTCACAGGCAAACATACATATATGTATGGGGAGCGTAAAAAAAAGTTTGATCACCACTACCTTAGAACACACTAGAATTTCAAGGAACCCCAAAACTCACTTCCTAGGAGATGCAGATGGGCAGGAAAGAAGAGAGCCTTTGACTCCCTTGAAATGGAATTTTTAGGGCAATCATGAGAGATCTGTAAAAGATGGGCTTTGAAATATGGACATAGAATAACGATATAATGATCATAATTTTGGTCAATATGTCTGTGTTAAGTCTAACTACCTTCAAATGACTCTAAGACAAAGTATAATTTGCTAACTAGATGACATGAAATCTTCACTGAATAAAACAGTCATTTTTTCCTTAATGACCATTTCTTCATAAACGCACTTGGGAAATATAAGAGTTAAGGCTCTGGAAAAAGGAATTTTTCTGACTTCATAAATAGAATCTGATATAAATCCTTTTTGTTTGTTAATTTAGAGATTTACATAATTTGAAATCCCTAATACAGTATATAATACATATGCCATAGTTTGCATTGCTATTTTCGGTTAAGAAAAGAAAAACCAACCTGAATTAAAGCACATGTGATTTCTAAACAATGAAACACCATGGTTTGGAAATGCTTGGATTAAAAGAAAAGTCCTAGTAGTAAGGCACAAAAGGATTAGGGAAAACAAGTTTGTCTTTTATAAACCTGACAATATCCTATCTTTAAAGAAATCCTCCTTTGAACCCTTCTAGATTATACCCTCAACACTCCACTGAAAACTGCTCATTAAGGTTACAGTGACCTCTGAATTGCCACGCACAAAGGATATTTTTCAGTACTCATATTGTATGAAGTGGACAGCGATTGACAAAGCTAAACATTCCCTCCATCTCTCTCTTTTTAAAGAGATGGGGTCTTGCTGTGTTGCCCAGACTAGCCTCAAACTCTAGGGCTCAAGCAATTTCTCTCGCCTCAGCCTCCTCAGTAGCTGGGACTACAGGCACGCACCACTGCCAGGTTCCACTCCATTCTTCTTGAACCTCTTCCTTCATGGGCTCCCGAATACCTCTTGCCTGATTTTCATCTCGTCTCTTTGCAGCTTCTCATACACAAAGCCTCAACTTCAAGATGTTCACTAATGATTTTTTTCAAAGCATGTCTCTAGGCTTCAGACCTACATTTTTTATTTTTATTTTTCTAAGACAGGGTCTTCCTCTGTTGCCCAGGCTGGAGTGCAGCATGCCACCACACTCAGCTAATATTTTGTATTTTTTTGTACAGATGGGTTTTTTGCCGTGTTGCCCAGACTGGTCTCAAACTCCTGGGCTCAAACAATCCACATGCCTTGGCCTCCCAAAGGGCTAGGAATACAGGTGTGAGCTACCTCACCTAGTCTCGGACCTACATGTTAAATTGCCTACTGAGCGTCTCCACCTGGTTGTCCCACAGCTAACTCGAAGTCAGCCTACTTAAAACAATAACTCATCATCTTTTCCCCAAACCATTCTTTCCTTTCCATATTCCTACTCCACTGTGGTAATGGCACCATTCTCTATCTAGCCCTGCTAGCCAGAAATGTAGGAATTATCATATATGCATTCTCCTTCCTGACTTTTAGTGTCAAAGCAATTTTAAAAATTTTACCTGTTCTTTCTTATTATCGACCCTCAAATCCATCATCATTGCTTCACTTCTATTGCTCCTACCTTATTTCAGGACCTGAGCTTTGTCTCCCAGAAATATTATAAATAATATTTTTGTTTAAAAAATAAATTTATTAAGATAAAATTCACATACCAAAAAATTTACCCATTTAAAACGTACAATTCCATGACTTTTTGCATATTCAGAGTTGTACATTTGTCACAAGTCGAGGTTTAAAACATTTTCATACCTCCAAAATAAACATCATGTCATCACCCTCCAATAATTCCAATTCTCCTACTGAAAGCAGAGGCCATTGGTAGCCTCTACTTTCAGTCTCTCAAATAAATTTGCCTATTCTCAACATCTCATATATGCAGAATCATATAAAACGTAGTGTTTGTGACTCATTTCATTCGCTTAGCATCTTTCCAAGGTACATCCACGTTGTAGCATACATCAATGCTTCATTCCTTTTTACTGCTCAGTAATATTCCTTATATGACTATAACGTTTTGGATGTGCTATGAATGGATGAGTTATCTCTTCATCACTTTATGAACATTTTGGTTGTTTCCACTTTTTTGGCTATTATGAACAATGTTCCTATATAGATTTGTGTAAAAGTTTTTGTGGCTTTGCTTTCAATTCTCTTGGCTATATACCTATAAATAGAATTGCTGGGTCATATGGTAACTATATATCTAATCTTTTGAGGAAGTGTCAGCTGTTTTCCAAGGCAGCTGCAGCATTTTGACATCCCAACCAGCAGTGTATAAGGGTCCCAATTTCTCTACATCCTTGCCAACACTCAACTTTTTGATTACAGCCATATTAGTGGGTGTGAAGTGGTATCTCCTCGTGGTTTTCATTTGAATTTCCCTGATGACTAATGGTGTTAAGTATCTTTTCATGTGCTAGCTGGCCATTTGTGTATCTTCTTTGGAGAAATATTCTCTTTGGAGAAATATTGATTCTAATTTTTCAGTTGGGTTACATTTTTATTGAGTTATAAAAATTATTGATATATTCTGAATACTCAATCTTTTTATTTTATTATACTTTAAGTTTTAGGGTACATGTGCACAACGTGTAGGTTAGTTACATATGTATACATGTGCCATGTTGGTGTGCTGCACCCATTAATTCGTCACTTAACATTAGGTATATCTCCTAATGCTGTCCCTCCCCTCTACCCCCACCCCACAGCAGGCCCTGGCGTGTGATGTTCCCCTTCCTGTGTCCATGTGTTCTCATTGTTCAATTCCCACCTATGAGTGAGAACATGCGGTGTTTAGTTTTTTGTCCTTGCGATAGTTTGCTGAGAATGATGGTTTCCAGCTTCATCCATGTCCCTACAAAGGACATGAACTTATCATTTTTTATGGCTGCATAGTATTCCACGGTGTGTATGTGCCACATTTTCTTAATCCAGTCTATCATTGTTGGACATCTGGATTGGTTCCAAGTCTTTGCTATGTGAATAGTGCCGCAATAAACATACGTGTGCATATGTCTTTATAGCAGCATGATTTATAATCCTTTAGGTGTATACCCAGTAATGTGATTGCTGGGTCAAATGGCTGAATACTCAATCTTTATCAGAGATATGATTTGCAAATTTCCTCTTCTCTAGATTGCCTTTTCATTTTCCTGATGATGTCCTTTAATACAACAAGTCTTAAGTTTTAAGGAAGTCCAGTTTATGTTTTTTATTTTGCTGCTCATACTTTTGGTTTCATATATAATAAACCACTATTAAATCCAAAGTCATGGCTGGCCACGGTGGCTCATGCCTGTAATCCCAGCACTGTGGGAGGCCGAGGCAAGGCAGATCACCTGAGGTCAGGAGCTCAAGACCAGCCTGGCCAACGTGGTGAAACCCCGTTCCCACTAAAAATAGAAAAATCAGTTGGGCATGGTGGCACACACCGTAATCCCAGCTACTCAGGAGACTGAAGCAGGAGAATTGCTTGAACCCGGGAGATAGAAATTGCAGTGAGCTGAGATCGTGCCATTGCACTCCAGCCTGGGCAACAGAGTGAGATTCCGTCTCAGAACAAAACAAAACAAATCCAAAGTCATGAAGATTTACCCCCTTTGTGTTCTTCAAAGAGCATCACAGTCTTAGCTCTTAAAGTTCATTTTTGTATATGATGTGAGATAGTGACCTGTGGTCTTGCTGCCAAAATGATCTTTCTTAAAAAGCAAACAACCAACAATTCTTACTCCATCATCACATAATTAGAATCTCTAATTGGATGTGTCATATCTACTGCAGTGATTCTTAACTTGTGGAATTACAGAATCTAATGAAAACTACAAACCCTTTCCACAGCACGTGTGTTCAGTGGATGCGGACATACAAGTGCATATACATACTAACACACATACACATATGTAATTTAAAGAGATTCACAATGGACTAAAGCCCATTCAAGGACTCTCAGACAAAAGAATAAAATATAAACCCTTGTGGACTCCCCTTTGCCATTCAATGTCCAACAGGAACTGCCCTAACCCATCATTTTAGCCTACTAGTCATCTGGTCTCCAACTCCCTTCCCACAGATTAGCATTAAAAACTCTCTGACCCTATCCAACGTGTCATGCTCATTATAATCAAATATCTTTGTACCTACATGTTATTCCTTCTGCTTGAAACACATATCTCCAGTTTACAACATTGTATTCAACATTAAATATAACTATGCAAATGTGTATGGCATATAGAAGGCATAATGTTTGCTAAATCTGAAAAAGGACATAGCAAATATATTTGGGAAAGCAGGTCTCCATATTTTATTTCTAGAAATTTGAGTGACTTAAATGACTGTGTTCTATATGTATTTTTTCCATTCAATAGCTGTTATTGGAAAGCCTCATATGTATGAAAACTATACAGCACAAATAAAACAATTTCAAAGAAATAATAAGCCTAAGGGAGAGCTAACTGTTGACAAAACTATCTTCTCTATGTTCTTATAAATTTAAGAAAATCACATTGACTGTAGTATCCATTTTAATAAAGTAATAATATAACATAGAAGAATTTATCTTAGAAAATACAATGTTCTATTTCTTCAAAAAATTCAACTAGAAAGGTCATTAAATTTTCACCTATATATATCTTTTCATTCCACTACATAAACTATCTTTTCTAGGTAACACTTTACAATGGATCAGTTTATTTATATTTTGTTAAAATTAACCTCTTTACAAATGTGTTGCCTCTATTTGTAATGTTCTGTGTGGAAGAAAATAAAGTGATACTACAAAGTCATATCGTAAGTAATGGTCATTCTAAACATGAAACATCCTATGTTTCTTATGCTTATTTTCCAATTAAAAAAAAAACAAAAAACTTCTGCCTAGGCTTGGTAACTCACACCTGTAATCCCAGCACTTTGAGAGGCCAAGGTGGGAAAATTGCTTGAGCCCAGGATTTTGAAACCAGCCAGGGCACATAGTGAGACCTCATCTCTATAAAAAAATCAAAAAATTAGCAGGGTGTAGTACTGCGTACCTGTTGTCCCAGCTACTCAGGAAGCTGAGGCAGGAGGACTGCTTGAGCCTGGGAGGTCGAGGCTGCAATGAGTCCTGATCGCACCACTGCACTCCTGCCTGGGTGTCAGAGAGAGACTGTCTCAATAAAGAAAAAAGAAAAAAACTTAGTTTCACAATGTAATTTTTTTACTGTGTAATTTTTTTAAAAGTATAGTGGACAAATGAAAATATTCAAACAGGCACATATGCACTACTTTTTAAAATTTATTTCTTTTTACCACTATACTTATTTCAACATATAAAAGAATGGTGTTCCCAGTACTTAAGCTATTTCCAATCAGACAATGTTTTACTCAACATTTATCCAAGTGCTGGCAATTGAAAAAAGAGAAGATCAGTGTGACTGGTTAATTAAGATTTCAAAGAAACTGCTGTTCCCTAGAGGGGTGGTTAATTTCTCATTTATAAGCCCATTTATAACTCTAGCTCTGAGGAATGGTCCGAATAAAATTCACAGTTAAGTAGGCCTTCAAATGCATACCAGCCATTAACATTTGGGCTGCCTGCTGCTAGCAAAATATTAATATTTGATGCCACAGCATTTTCATTTTATAAATCTCTTTCAGAGTCTTATGAAACAGCTTTCTTCATGTGTTAAACAGATTATGCTCAGATTTAATGGTTGGTTTTAGAATGACTTCAAAATAGCCTATAGCTACTAGGAAACTATACATTTTAGATTATTGGTCATATTATTTCCAATAACTGCAAGAGGATATACTATTTTTAGGACAAAGACAACTTATCATAGAATCCTCTGCTGGATCCTCAGTGGTGTTGGTGGCAGTAACAGTAAACACTTAACATATCACTTACCAGGTTGTCAGGTACTGTTCTAAGCACTTTATATGTGTTTTTTAATATTTTTAATAACCCAGTGAAGTTGTACACTTAGGGATCAAAAACGTATGGAAATTCTTCCATTGACTATATGTACATATTTATATTGACTATATATATAAAAATATATTTATATTGACTAAATTCTTCCATTGACTATACATATGACTGACTCTCAATATTTGTGTGTGTGTGTGTGTGTGTGTGTGTATTTTTTTCCCCCCCTAACAGACAGGGTCTCACTCTGTCACCCAGGCTGGAATGTAATGGTGCTATCATGGAGCTATCATAGCTCATTGTAACCTCTAACTCCTGGGCTTAAGGGGTTCTCCTTACCTCAGACTTCTAAAGTAGCTAGGACTATAGGTGCATGCCACAATGTCCAGCTAGTTTTTTTTTATTTTTTGTTAAGATGTGGTTATGCTGCCCAAGCTAGTCTTGAACTCCTGGCCTCAGGCAATCCTCCCACCTCGGCCTCCTAAAACGCTGGGATTACAGGCATGAGTCACTGCACCCAGCCAACAATATTCTTTACCGGTTTTCGTTCCTGAAGATAGCTCTGTTATTTAGCAACTAGATTTTTCTGCATAACCTTTACAGATCCATGAGAAGACATTTTCAACATCAGTGGTTAGAATTAATTTACACAATGAATCATAGGATGTTAAATCTGGAGAAAGCTTTAGAGATCTAGCTCAGTTTTAGCAGTGTGATCTATCAGGTGGGCTCTCAGAGAACCATACTTAAACATAAACAGCATAAATAAATAGGGAAAAAGTTATAAATATATGTAGGGAGACCCCCTGAAACTATTGCTATGAAATAAAAGATGAAATGCTTCTGATTATTGTAAATATAAAATTGCATGCAGGATTGTGTAAAGACAATGCCAGGTTGGACTGCCAGAATGAGCCAACAGCATGTGATGTGCTTCCCCCTGCAGAGAGCCTATGAATGGATGTGCAGTCAGGGAGGTTTCACATCACCAAGATTCCTATCACAGAAAATCAGATGTTCATAGCTCTGGGAATAGAATGTGACCCTTGTGGAGAGCCTATAAACGGACGCATGAGGGGCGCCTCTTCATACGGATAAGATAGGGCTATAAATGCCCTCATCTTGCCACGGCTCTTCTAGGCCTCTTTAGGGTTAAGGCATACTCCCTCCTGAGTATTTCTGGTCTAACCAGTTGTCTAGCTTCATGTCCTGTTTCTATGGATTGTTTGTAACCAGCTTTTGCTGCAACTGTTACCGTTGATTAATATCTTGCTAATCATAGGTTACGGAAAGACTGTGTTTCTGTTTTAAGGCTCTGTTAGAAATTACTGATGCACACACTATAATGTAAATTCTTATCTCTGTATACTGTACTTCTGCATACTGATGTTATGTTAAAGAATTACTTCATCCCCATGTGACCATCTCACCTCATAATCAAACGACCCTAAATCCCTCACTAACCTACCCCTGCCCTCACTAAACTTAATAATAAATGCTGGTATATCCAGTGCATTGGCAGCATCGCAGGACCAGAAGGCAATGACCCCCCTGGACCCAGCTTTCACTATCTTGTGTGTATTATTTCTAGACCTGCTGATCTGCCTGAGAACAGAGAGAGAGCCCCGCTGCATTGCGGGCTGCTGGCCAAATCCCACAATAAATACAGTAAACCATTTATAATGACTTTGGTGCTCAAATAAAATGTCTTTTAAATATGGATGTCTCTATACATCACAAACAAGGGAGCAATGCATTGTTATCCTTGGTTGTCAATGACAAAAATATCAGTAATATCTCTCAGCTGCATTTTCTTTTTTCAACAGTTTTCCCATCTATAAAATTTATATACAAGACCTTGCTTAAAACTTCCACATTTCACAACTGATAATGGATCTTTCAGATACACAAATCTGGGGATGGAATGAGGTTCCTTCTGGCTTCTTGCCTTCCATGAATAGGCAAAACTCAAGACTTCCCTCTAGTAGTCTCCATGGATAGAGCTGCTAAATAATTAGAAGGGTCAAAACAACAACTGAAATGATATGAACACTTTGGAAAACTGTATGTTTTTACCAAATATATTATCCAGGTAAAAAGTAATCCCATCTGGAAAAAACTATAAAAACTTTTAAAAGAGGCCGGGCGCGATGTCTCATGCCTATAATCCCAGCACTTTGGGAGGCCGAGGCGAGTGGATCACCTGAGGTCAAGAGTTCACGACCAGCCTAATGAACATGGAGATACCCCGTGTCTACTAAAAATACAAAATTAGCCGGGTGTGGTGGCGCATGCCTGTAATCCCAGCTACTCGGAAGGCTGAGGCAGGAGAATCGCTTGAACCCGGGAGGCGGAGGTTGCGGTGAGCCGAGATTGTGCCATTGCACTCCAGTCTGGGCAACAAGAGTGAGACTCTGTCTCAAAAACAAACTAACAAACAAACAAACTTTTCAAAGAAAGAGGCAGACAGATCTAAGAGAAAATCCAGTCTACTCTTCCTTCCACCTGATGAAAAGCTTCACTGATTTCTTAGGTACAATGAAGTCTGAGCCTTACACTATTTTCATCTGTTTGTGCCATTTAGGTATTAGGAAAAGTAAAATATGACCAAAAATTAAATGGCCAAACAATCAGTTGTTTGGTAATGATATCTAAGAAGAATATTCTAACAGTTGAGAAAAAGTGCCATATAAACGTGCATAATAATAACTACACAGTACTCTTTTTAAGTTAAAAAAAACATGCCATTTTAATATCTGATTGCTGTACTCACGGAAAAACAAAACTTGTACAATTTAAATATGGGCATATTCTTTGAAAAAATGGTACTGGTATCTCCCTTCTGTTTAAAGCTTCAATTTTTTCATCAATAGGAGAGACAAATTTCTGTCTGTTCCATCGAAGAATAAAAAGACTAGACTTAAGACCTAAGAATACTATGTTGACTTTCATTAAGAACAAGATCGATATGAGCCTTCAGACGTAAATCGATTAAAAAAAACTAAAAGGGATTTTAAAGTTTCTCATCAAAATGAGAGTGGAAAAACTAAAAAGGATGATGCTTTCTAATAGAGTCACCATCTTTCTTTTACACATATCAATATCTATTTTGTATTATATATCAGGAAATGTGTGGATATTTGCTAAAAATCAATTGTTTAATAAGGGCAATTCCATGAGAAAATGAGTTAAATCTATGGAATTTCTAATTATAGAATAATTGTAAAGAAAAGCAAATTTATTACTTTCAAGTTCTACCCAGTAACAGAAAGGTCCTGGGGGACCTGCTGTAATGATCCGATAAGGCTGCCCGTAATTAGCATGCCTCTTATGTGTATGTTAATCAGCATTCTCAACTACTGAAGGCTGGCTGCTCAGAGACATTTTGTTCTTTTAACTATTGAAAACATTCCCTTTCTAATCTTGTTCACATTATTATTTTGCATAGGCAATTAAATAGAATTCTGGTTCCAAAACTAAATTTCAGTTCAAGTACTGTTCACAATCCTTCTTTAATAGAGTTTAAATTAATGAGGTCTTTACTGGGTTTGGTTTTACTTTTTTCTAAATATTTCTCTATTAAGCACTTACTACTCTCAGCAACTTTATTTTTTTGCATTCAATAGTTTATTATGATAATTGAAGATAAAACAAGTTTGACACCAAGAATGGCCATTTCTTATGATTTCTACACATATCTACCACATTTCAGAAGCAGAAAGAAAAAAATCATAATCACTGTAAGGCAAAAATATACCATAACATAGTAATAGATCAAATCTCTCAAGGATAAGATTTTCAAAAGAAAAATCCCAATGCCTTGAAAAATACCTAACATAAAAATTGGTAAGCAACAATTATTAATATTTTTAAATCACAAAATACTTCTGTGTAAACCAAGGGCAAGGACCTTCTCTTATATAATCGCAATACAAATATCAAAACCAGAAAAACACTTAACGACTTTTGATGGTAACATTTTTTGAAGCCAGATTTAATTTCAAATGGTCTCTTGACACTGGAAAATAACATTAAAAGTTATATATATATACACACACACTAGTTATGTGTATATATATATATTTTTCATCTTTTTTGTTATTTTATTATTATTATACTTAAAGTTTTAGGGTACATGTGCACAATGTGCAAGTTTGTTACATATGTATACAGGTGCCATGTTGGTGTGCTGCACCCATTAACTCGTCATTTAGCATTAGGCATATCTCCTAATGCTATAGTTATGTATCTATATACACACATACATATAAACATATATAGTGTGTATATATGTCACACATATACACACATACATATATAGTGTGTATATATGTCACACATATACACACACATATATAGTGTGTATATAGATACATACTAAAGTCAATGATTTTAAAAATATACACACATATATAGTGTATACATAGATACACACACTAAAGTCAATGATTTTAAAAATACTGGCAAAGTGAAATAGCCACTAGCTTGGAATTCAAGAGGTTCTGCCTTTTCTACAGTTAACTAGATAAATGACTTTGGCAAAGTCGATTAATCCCTGGATCTGAGTTCACTTAACCACAAAATGAAGGAATTGGCTTAATTAATTGCCAGCATTTCTCCCAAGAGAGATGAGATGATTCTGCTATGATTCTGGATAGGGCTGCTAAATGAGAAAAATCACTGTTTGTTTTTAAACTCAAAGGTATAAGATCTTTAACTTACTTTCCTGCCTTAAATGTGGCTGCCAAAGTAGTAGAGCACGTTTCAACTTAGTGCATCCATTTTCTTGAGTTTCTAACATTTGACTTGAGAAATAAAGGCTTTTAAAACCATATGCTCTAAGATTAACGTATTTAAAAACGCAACGTTGGCCGGACGGGGTGGCTCACGCCTGCAGTCTCAGCACTTTGGGAGGCAGAGGAGGGCAGATAACAAGGTCAGGAGTTCGAGACCAGCCTGGCCAATACAGTGAAACCCCATCTCTACTAAAAATACAAAAATTAGCTGGGTGTGGTGGTGCATGCCTGTAGTCCTAGCTACTCAGGAGGCTGAGATAGAATTGCTTGAACCCGGAAAGCACAGGTTGCAGTGAGCCAAGATTGTGCCACTGCACTCCAGCCTGGGGTGACTGAGCAAGACTCCGTCCAAACAAACAAACAAACAAAAACAACATTTAGAGGCTTTAAAGAAAATTTCAAGATATAAGATGTTAACAAGAAAACAGGTCAAGCGTAATAACATTTAACATTTCTTCCTTAAGGAACTTTCACATTACTTCATGTAGTCTTCTCAACAAGATGGTGAGCTGTTATTTTCCAATTTTACAAAAAAAGGTCAAGTTCCAAGATGGTAGAAGGACTGGTCTTACTCCGTAGTCCATGTGAGACTTCTTACTTGACAGTCCATGCTCTATTAGACCATACGATCTCAAATGTCCATGTAAATCCCCTGCATTTCAGTTTGATTTAGCAGGGAATGTTTTTAAAAATGTTTCATTGTAAGCTGTCACTGTCCCATCAGATTAGGGAAGCAGAGCAAAACTTTGCCAAGAGTACAATATCAAAATTTCTTATATTTTATTTGTGAGGCGTTCCTAAAGAAAGATTTAGGATAACTTAAGTATTTGGGGCTGATCCTGAAAAAAATGATAAGAATTTCTGTTTGCAGCTAAAATGGAGCCACTGTGTTGAAGCAGTGTAAACATACTTTATAATTCATTTGGTTCCCAGCACTGAAACTATATAATTCGTAATGAATTTGTAGTTAATCACATTATTTCAAAATTTTATTGCCCTTTTGAGATTCTGCACAAATTTAGACTGTATAAGAAGCTCTTGTCTGAAGAGCTTTGGTATAGTATGTGACTTAGAAAGACCATATGATCTTGAAATCCTCTAGGAACAAGCATTTATATTGCATGCATACAACACTGATTATGAAACATAATTTATTTTTAAAATTTTTTTATTTTTAATTTCGTGGGTACACAGTAGATATATATATTTATGGGGTAATTGAGATGTTTTGGTACAGGCATGCAATGCACAATAATTACATCATGGAAAACTGGGTATCCATCCCCTCAAGCATTTATCCTTTCTGTTACAAACAATCCAATTATACTATTTTAGTTATTTTAAAGTGTACAATTAAATTATTATTGACTATAGTCTCTGCTGTGCTCCCAAATACTAGGTCTTATTCATTCTTTCTAACTATTTTTTTTGCCCATCCCCCCTCCCCCGCAACCCTGCCTCCCAAAACTACCCTTTCCAGCCTCTGGTAACTATCCTTCTATTCTCTATCTCTATGAGTTCAATTGTTTTGATTTTTAGATCTCAAAAATAAGTGAGAACCTGTGATGCTTGTATTTCTGTGTCTGGCTTGTTTTACTTAACATAATGATCTCCAGTTCCATCCATGTTGTTGCAAATGACTGGATCTCCTTCTTTTTATGTCTGACTAGTATTCCGTTGTGGAAATGTACAACATTTTCTTTCTCCATTCATCTGCTCATGCACACTTAGGTTGCTTCTAAATCTTAGCTATTGTAAACAGTATTGCAACAAACATGGAAGTGCAGGTATCTCTTCCATATACTCATTTCCTTTCTTTTGGGTATATACCCAGCAGTGGAATTGGTGGATCATATGGTAGCTAAATTTTTAGTTTTTTGAGGAATCTCTAAACTCTTCTCCATGGTGGCTCTACTAATTTTGTACACCAACAGTGTACAAGGGTTCTCTTTTCTCCACATCCTTGCTAGCATTGGGTATTGCCTGACTTTTTTATAAAAGCCATTTTAACTGGGATGAGATGAAATCTCACTATAGTTTTTTTGTCTTTTTATTTATTTTTTATAATTTCAACTTTTATTTTAGATTCAGAAGGTACATGTGTAGGTTTGTTACATGAGTATATTGCACGATGCTGAGATTTGGGGTATGATTAATCCCATAATCTAGGTAGTAAGCATAGTACCTAACAGTTCATTTTCAATCTTTACTCACCTCCCCTCTTCCCCTCTCCAGCAGTCCCCAGTGTCTATTGTTGCCATATTTATGTTCATGTGTACCAAATGTTTAGCTCCCACTTATAAGTGAAAACACACAGTGGTAGGTTTTCTATGCCTGTGTTAATTTGCTTAGGATAATGCAAATACAATCTCTTTAACCACTAGTCACTAAGATATAAAGCTCTGTGGTCACTCAACCTGTCCAGCATAGAGGCAAAATAAAAACCCAGTCTATCTGAAAACCACCCTGCATCACCGTTATACCTCTATGCATAGTGATGATGACAGAACTGTTTGCTTTAGAAAGTACTTAAGTTGAGAATACCTATGAATATATAATGCTGGTAACCTCTTATCAGTTCCAGCCAATACTTTAGAATTGCCTGTCAACAACTGGTCAACTGGTATAATTTCAACATCTTTTTGTTATTGCTCAAAATAAAAATCATAAAATAACATGCAGCATCTAAAAGCACATTTACCTTGTATCAATGATTTTACAGAATTCACTTCATTCCATAATAGCTACACAGGTTCTTAACTTAAAGTTAGATATCATTTTTTCCCAAAAGCCATTTATACATCATTGCTCTTGATAATTAAACAAACTACCCTTCAACTTCTTTCCTTATCTGCCAAGGTTACTTTTCTCAAAATTAGAGATATTTATGCAAAGCAAAAAGAAATGCAAACAATCTTGCCTAGCAGAAGGCAGAAGAAGCAGAGCTTTCAAACTTCTCTACTTCGTTGATTTTTACTCAAGAAAGCTGAGAAAATATACCACTGGATTCCTGAATCCATCTCTGAACATGTGCCTAACTTCAGTAAATTTGGCTTTCTGAGCTACAACACAAGAGTTAGATCTTTACAATTCCTTATAAAAACTGGTGGGCATCTGAGAGTAGCGAAGGTAAAGAGTATACACTGTGGATGAGAGTGCCCTCTGATCTTTGTTAGTAAGGATTCGTGTCAGGTGAAAAAGTAAGAGGAAACCCCAGAGAGCAGCTTATTTTTCTTTCTAATGTAAATGCCCAAAGGTTGGCAGTACAGGATTGGTGTGGATGCTGTTTTCCAAGTTCCATAGAGATCCAGGTCCCTCCCTGCTTTATGCTCTATCATTCTAGTGTTGCAGCCCTGGCCTTCATGATCTAAGATGAGCTATGACTGTCACATGTCTGTAACAGGAGGAAGGCAGAATAAGGAAGGGAAGAAGGTCAGATGGTACAAGCCAACTCTCAAAGTTCTCCAAAATTATTCACAACTCTTTTTTTGAGGGGTGGGTGGGGTACACAATACAGTCATACTTCACTGCAAAGGAGATTAAGAAATGTGGTTTTTCACTTGGAGTCATCACGTGCCCAGATGAAAATGCTATTACTATGGGGAAAAGGTGAGAAACGATTTGGGGATACTAGCTGTCTCTACCACACTATCTGTGTGACCGTAACCACTTTATGTCCTTGATTTCTCATCTATAAAATGGAGACAATAATAGAATCTTCCATTATAAGGTTACTGTGAACATGAAATGGTAGTAATCAACATAGAGAGGTTAGCAAAGTGCCTGGCATACAATTAAATACCCAACACATATAAACATTTTTCTTCAGATTTTTTTCTCTTACTAATTTCCTTCTAATTGTTAAAAATTGTATAAGCAATTTTGTTCCCTTTTGTTTATCTATTCTTTTCCAAATCCCAAATTATCTGCATAGTGTAAACAGATCTTTTCAAATCACTGCTTTCAGCAAGGCCCCTCTTCTTATTAATGTTCCTGCCAAAATACACGAACATGTACACACACTTACACAAACACACAAATACACACACACACACATTCTCTCTTTCTCTCAAATAAAACTTTAGTGGCATCCCGCTGCCTAAATTCAAGTGCACACTCCTATTTTAAAGGTATGCCATAATCACTTACAATTCCTCTTTATTTCCCTAATACCTTTCCAAAGGTGTCACCCACTATGAGCCAATGTGGATAATGCTAATGGTAACAATGACAAAAAATGGTAACCACCAAAAGTATTAAATTAATAGAGGCTATCACTGTTTGAAAGCTTTTTTCATTGCCAGGTAACATGCCAAGTGTCTTACTCATTTTAATTCTCATAATAATCCTTTGATGTTATCATCATTATTATCCTGATACCGTCTATATGTTTGTTCCCTCCAAATCTCATGTTAAAATATAATCTCCAGTGTTGGGGTGGGGCCTAGTGGGAGGTACTGGGTCATGGGGGCAGACCCTCTTAAATGGCTTAGCACCATCCCTTTGGTGATCAGTGATTTCTCACTCATCTAGGTTCACAGATCTGGCTGTTTGAAAGAGTGTGGTGCCTCTCCACCCTGCTTGCTCTCTTTCATCATGTGATGCATTGGCTCCCCTTCACCTTCTGCCATGACTGAAAGCTTCCTGGGGTCCTCACCAGAAGCAGATGATGGTGCTATGCTTCATATACAGCCTCCCGGATCATGTGACAAAATAAACGTACTTTCTTTATAAATTACTCAGTTTCAGGTATTCCTTTATATCAACGCAAGAATGAATTAACACATATCCACATATTATAGATGATGATTAAAGCTTAGAAAGATTATATTCCAAGTCAAACAGTAAATATATGGCAATGCTGAGACTGGAGCACAGGTCTGTTGGTCTCAAAAGCTATGTGTTCAACGAGTGTGACATCTTTCTTATTGTAAAAACATGCCATCTGCTTTCTCTCTACATTTACCTTAAAATTCTTTTTCTAATCAAATCCTGCAGAGTTGCATTAAGGTCTGCCTCATTTGTGATCTCTACTATGAAGCTCTCATCAACTAATAATAATGATAGCAAACAGCCAAATAGCACTTATACTGTTATAATACTACATTGTTGTTAAGACACATATACTCTTTAATCCTCAAAACAACCCCTATAACTTAGACCATAATTATCCTCATTTAAAACTGCTAAGCTGTATTACTACTAATTCATCTTCCATAATTCATTTCCCCTCTAACAAAATATACTCTTCCTGTATCCCTTATTTAGATATTAAATCACAGCCTTTTATTATGAAACCATTTTATAAATTAAAATATAAGGCACGAGATAAATGGTGAATCCAAATGTGATCTTTATAAATTACCCAGTTTCAGGTATTCCTTTATATCAACGCAAGAATGAATTAACACATATCCACATATTATAGATTACGATTAAAGCTTAGAAAGATTATATTCCAAGTCAAACAGTAAATATATGGCAGTGCTGAGTGAGACTGGAGCACAGGTCCATATATATATATGTATATATATGTATGTATATATCTATACATATAACTGAATAATATTCAGACATAAAAAGAAATTAAATTTTGACATATGCCACAACATGGATGGACCTGGAAAACATTATGCTTAGTGAAATAAGGCAGATATAGAAGGAAAATAATGTATAAATGTACCTATATGAAGTACTTAGAATAGACAAATTTCATAAAGACAGAAAGTAGGGTAGGTTACCAGGGGCTGTGGGGAGAGGTGGAAGGGTGGGAGTTATTGTTTAATGGGCATAGATTTGTTGGGGATAATGATAAAGTGTTGGATATAGATAGTGGTAATGGTTATACAACACTGTTAACATATTTAATGTCACTGAATTATACACTTATCAGTGTATAATATGTATACACAGAGTATAATGATAAATATTATGTTTTACCACAATAAAAAATATCAGGTACATTACATTATAGTCATACTTCATAGACTTTTGAAGGCTGATGAAGCTCTTCTGGGACTGGGAGATGCTAGAAAATTTTCTACATAGTTGTTTCATACTCTTTTCAAACCTGTGGCCAATAGCAAATGAAAACTATCATAGCTGTAAAACACCTAAACAATAAATCCACTAACCATGCCTTGCTTTCCCAACATGATCAATAGTGCCTTCAGGAAAAAATTCTTGCACATACACACAAAAGACTCTTAGTAAGGTCTTCTTTAATTAAACTCTATGTTCAAGGCCTCGCAAAGACTCAAATATGTATGGAATTTTTGCAATTACTTCAACAGGTATTCAAGGACAAGTCTATAATCTCCATTTTATAAATGAAGAATATAAGGCATAAAGAGAAGAAGTGATACTGTCTCAGTCACTCTGTAAGTATACGCTGAAAGCTATGGTTCCTTGCCTAACAGGGAATCGTAAGTTGCTGGATTATGCAGTCTTAAAAAATGCCACAAAACATCAACCATGACACTCATTCTATCAGAGACTAAAGCAGAGCAGGGTGAATAACAATTACCACCAGAAGTTCTCCTCCACCTTTCCTCCCTATAGCATCCACCAAGCTCTCCAAATTAAAAGAAAAAACAAAACAAAAAAAAACTCATTGTAGGTGAAAGTATAGCTCTCCAGCCAGATCATTCTCCGTCTCCCACCCCTCACTTCCTCTCCAGTTACTGACAAACGGCAAATTGGAATTTCTTCTCTTGCTCTCTGCTTAACTTCTATTGGTGATACAAATAGCTAACAACAATGAAATTACCAAAAGCTTGACACTACAGAAAAAAGACGCAATAAAAAGTAAAGTATTAGCCTGGGCAACATGGTAAAACCTAATTTCTACAAAAATTAGCTGGATGTGGTGGTGTGTGCCTGTGGTCCCAGTTACTTGGGGAGCTGAGGTGGGAATATCACTTGAGGCCGGGAGGTCAAGGCTGCAGTGAGCAAGATATTGCCACTGCACTCCAGACTGGGCAACAGAACCAGATCCTGTCACAAAAAAAAAAAAAAGTAAAGGATTCACCAGCTGTATCACTGAGATATCTTTGTATTTTTTGGAATGAATTGTAAAGAAATTTATCCTAATCAGGAATGAGAAATTATTAATATAATGTTATACCATAAATCAACACTTACCTGTCTGAAAACATTTATTGCATTTTGCATTTATTCAACAACTAAAGAAAGTTCAATTTTTAGATACACATGGAAAAGAATTCTACCAAAAGCAGCCAAATCTTCACCACATTTTTCATGTAGTGAATGGATCTGATCAGCTTCCTGAAGGATATCATTCCCCCAACCTCTTTTTTTTTTTTTTTTTCAACTGTAGCACTTTATCTGCCTCAGAAATAATCTGTGCCCAGGTTCCCAATGCAAAACAACCAAGACATGGGGAAATGAACCTTGGTATAATTTCTTCAATTGTGACTGGTGTTTAAGCTATACAAACCAGCACAACTTTGTTTGGTATTTAAAATTTAACTTCAGATGTGCTAGGAAAATTCCAAACTGTGTCAAGTCCAGATAATGAAAACCTTATAAATATTATGACAATCAGCTTAATATTAACATACATAAAGGAAATCAGGGGATAACATAAGAGAAAGTAGAAGCCAAGATAAGCTACAGACAGGGGTCATAAAAGAAGAAGAAAGTAACTAGTTAAACAAAAAAACAAGTGGGGCAATTAGCTGGAAACCAAGAAAGCAGAGAATACTGCAATGAAGTTATTGATAATTAAAATCTAAGGAAGCAAAACCCCTCTATTGGGAATAGATGATATAGTATGTCAATGTACAGCTGCGTATATTAATTAAGTGGAGTGAAAGCAGGGAGATATGGGGAAAGCCACGTTTCATTGCACAGGTGTCTTAAGCGCAGAAGACATCTGTTACATTAGAATAAAATTGATTCCAGCCCCAGCTCTTTTACGTTCTCATGCATAAAACACTCATGACTTTAGAAAACTCACATATCCCACCAAACCCATCCCATCTAATAATCCCTTCTTCTAATCTATTAAACCACGAATCCCCCATTAAATGTGACCTCTATCTTCAAAGCATACTGCCTACATACTCTATAACAAATGCTCTCTGTCCTTTTAAAAAGAATTATTAAATTTATGGCAAATATTTGATATTCTAGGAGAAAATGATCACAATACTCAAGAAGATACATAGCATGATATTATAAAATAACTTTTTTCGGGGGGGGGATGTTGTATTTGGGAACTAGAAGACAGTTAATCCTTGGTATGTGTTCAGGGTGGCCCACCTTATTCAGGTATACTACTTTTAAAACAATTTTCCTATCCACAGGATCTAGAGAATTCTAAAAATATTAAATAAGTTTTTTTCTCCTCTAATTTTACATATATTTCACCTCTCTGAAGTTGACATCTCTAAGCCAGCAAAATGCTTTCCAAGGCACTTGAGCCGCCTGAAATCCAACCAGAGTCCCTGAATTACTCTATCTATTCTGCCCAGGGGATCTGAGGTGTTTCAAACAAGCAGGAAAAAGAGTACAAGAAGCAGAATAAGAGTCATTGAAAACATTAGAATCAGACACAGTCAAGTTTAACCCTGGCAGGCTACTATGCCAGATGTGTGATCTGAAAAAGTTACTTGTCTTCTCTGTGTTTCACTATATATAGTTGTAAAATGGTGATAATAATAGTTGTATCTCGTGGGTTGCTGTGAGGATTAAACAAAGCAACACATGTGAAGCACCTGGTAGAGTAGCTGATACCCTAAATGGTTAATAAATATTAACTGCATACAAAGGAGTTCAATAATTAGTTGCAAGCTGATCAATCATAATATATGTGACAGATCTAACAGAACCAGTATGTCTCAGGGAAAAAAAATGGGAATAAAAATTTTGTCTTGAGATTTACCAATCTTCTGTTTTTGGTTTTCCAAAAAGAAAAATAAGGAAATGATAACTGTTAGATATTATACAAGATTAAAAAGATTTATAATCATCTTTGTGTTTTGGGAAAAATGATATACCTAAATAGAAAATTATACTAAAATGTGCATTTCTAAGAAGTAAGAAGAGGAG
The DNA here is from genome assembly GCF_009828535.3 of Hylobates moloch. Lineage (NCBI taxonomy): Eukaryota > Metazoa > Chordata > Mammalia > Primates > Hylobatidae > Hylobates > Hylobates moloch. Next base: position 59,251,931 of record NW_026652283.1, read on the forward strand.
ACTTGCTGGGGCACACAAACTCTGATGGATACCTCTTATTACTACAAGGCAGAGCTTTGCAGGAGCTGGAGTAACCATCCCAGGGAAGACATTGAAAGTAATAAATATTTTGAAAAAGGCATAATTTTTTTTAGAGGTCATTTGTTTTCTACTAGTGGTAAGACCTGGGGTAACAACATTTTTTTCTGTGACTTGTAATCTCTGGCTGGAGTTAAACGTGTAGCCTGGCTACATGCCAGTTCAACAGCTTTCCCCCAATTCATTCATTTCTGCACAATTTTGCAGAGCAGAACAGAAAAGGTATATTCTGTGCCGCTGGAGATGCTAGCATTAGGGAAAGAAACAAATTAAGTGAAATCATTTTCCCCCATTTTACTCTGAAAACAACTATTACACATTCACACCTTTGTACTTCATTGCTATGTAATGAATTAAAGAGGCCAAAAATTGAGTTGATTTTGGAACCCTTCGGTTATCACAGTAATAATTAGTGTTTATTACATGGAAAACATTTTCTACATGCTTTGCATACGCTAATTTATTTAGCCCTTGCAAGTTTTAATATTATCCTCATTTTACGGTTAAGAGAACCGGGGCACACAAAGGGTAAGTGACTTGCCTTAGATGACAGAAAAGTAGAGCCAGGATTTGAACCAAAGTAGTCTGGCTCCAAAGTTTCTGCTCTTTTAATTAATGTACTATATTGTATATCCATATGGCAGCCAGCACAAATATATGCAATAACTGTTAATTTCATATCTAATTTACATACTTGTGCAAATTGAAATTTTTTTTCATCAAAGCTTTCACATAAAACCAAACATTAATTTTAAGTTTAAGCACTCACTACAGCTCATGGCTCAGTGCATAGCAAAGGACGCACTGTCAAACTCTAAAACACTCTAATATGTTGAAAAACTTTTGTGGTAAAGAGCCAGATAGTAAATATTTCAAGCTTGGTGGCCAGTATTTACATCTACAGGAATTACTCATCTCTGACTTTGCAGCACAAAAGCAACTATAGATGATATGTAAATGATAATATCAAACTTCATTTTTATTTCTTTTTTATTATACTTTAAGTTCCGGGGTACATGTGCAGAACATGCAGTTTTGTTACATAGGTATACACATGCCATAGTGGTTTGCTGCACCCATCAACCCATCACCTACATTAAGTATTTCTCCTAATGTTATCCCTCTCCTAGCCCCCCAGCCCCTGACAGACCCCGGTGTATGATGTTCTCCTCCCTGTGTCCATGTGTTCTCACTGTTCAACTCCCACTTATGAGTGCGAACATGCAGTGTTTGGTTTTCTGTTCTTGGTTAGTTTGCTGACAATAATGGTTTCCACATTCATCCATGTACCTGCAAAGGACATGAACTCATCCTTTTTTATGGCTAAATAGTATTCCATGGTGTATACATGCCACATTTCTTTATCCAGTCTATCACTGATGGACATCTGGGTTGGTTCCAAGTCTTTGCTATTGTGAATAGTGCCACAATAAACATATGTGAGCATGTGTCTTTATAGCAGAATGATTGATAATCCTTTGGGTATATATTCAGTAACAGGATTGCTGGGTCAAATGGTATTTCTAGTTCTAGATCCTTGAGGAATCACCACAGTGTCTTCCACAATGGTTGAACTAATTTATATTCCCACCAACAGTGCAAAAGCATTCCTATTTCTCCACATCCTCTCCAGCATCTGTTGTTTCCTGAGTTTTTAATGATCACCATTCTAAATGGTGTGAGATTGTTATCTCATTGTGGTTTTGATTTGCATTTCTCTAATGACCAGTGATATGAGCATTTTTTTCATATGTTTGTTGGCTGCATAAATGTCTTTCTTTTGAGAAGCGTCTGTTCATATCCTTTGCCCACTTTTTGATGGGGTTGTTTGTTTCTTGTAAATCTGTTTAAGTTCTTTGTAGATTCTGGATATTAGCCCTTTGTCAGATAGATAGATTGCAAAAATTTTCTCCAATTCTGTAGATTGCCTGTTCCTTCCGATGATAGTTTCTCTGTCTGTGCAGAAGCTCTTTAGTTTAATTAGATCCCATTTGTCTATTTTGGCTTTTGTTGCCATTGCTTTTGGTGTTTTTGACATGAAGTCTTTGCCCATCCCTATGTCCTGAATGGTATTTCCTAGGTTTTCTTCTAGGATTTTTATGGTTTTAGGTCTTACGTTTAAGTCTTTAATTCATCTTGAGTTAATTTTTGTATAAGGTGTAAGGAAGGGGTTCAGTTTCAGTTTTCTGCTTATGGCTAGCCAGTTTTCCCAACACCATTTATTAAATAGGGAATCTTTCCCCCATTGCTTTTGTCAGGTTTGTCAAAGATCAGATGTTTGTAGATGTGTGGTGTTATTTCTGAGGCCTCTGTTCTGTTCCATTGGTCTATGTATCTGTTTTGGTACCAGTACTATGCTGTTTTCATTACTGTAGCCTTGTAGTATAGTTTGAAGTAAGCTAGCATGATGCCTCCAGCTTTGTTCTTTTTGCTTAGGATTGTCTTGGCTATGTGGGCTCTTTTTTGATTCCATATGAAATTTAAAGTAGTTTTTTCCAATTCTGTGAAGAAAGTCAATGGTAGCTTGATGGGGATAACATTGAATCTATAAATAACTTTGGGCAGTAGGGCCATTTTCATGATACTGATTCTTCCTATCCATGAGCATGGAATGTCTTTTCATTTGTTTGTGTCCTCTCTTATTTCCTTGAGCAGTGGTTTCTAGTTCTCCTTGAAGAAGTCCTTCACATCCCTGTAAGTTTTATTCATAGGTATTGTATTCTCTTTATAGCAATTGTGAATGGGAGTTCACTCACGATTTGGCTCTCTGTTTTTGGTGTATAGGAATGCTTGTGATTTCTGCACATTGATTTTGTATCCTGAGACTTTGCTGAAGTTGCTTATCAGCTTAAGGAGATTTGGGCTGAGACAATGGGTTTTTCTAAATATACGATCATGTCATCTGTAAACAGAGACAAACTTTATTACAAAACATGAGGCAGGCCAGGTTTGACCTCAGGGCCTTGTTTGTTACCCTGGCTCTAAATTTTATTTACACACATAAGTAACTCCACTGTGGCAAAATTAGACTAACTGCATTATAAGAAGTATGTTTCCTTAAATAATTTGTGATTTAAAGCAGTGGTTCTCTGAAATCATGTCCTTTTGAAGCAACATGGATGCAGCTGGAGGCCATTATCCTAAGCAAATTAACACGGGAACAGAAAACCAAATACCACATGTTCTCACTTATAATCGGGAGCTAAACACTGAGTACACATGGGCATAAAGATGGGAACAATAGACACTGAGGACTACTAGAAGGGGGAGGGTGGTAAAGGGAGGATGGTCGAAAAACTACTTATTGGGTACTATGTTCACTACCTGGGTGATGAGACCATTTGTACGTCACACCTCAGCATCACACAATTTACTCATGTAACAATCTGCACATGTATCCCTTGAAGCTAAAATAAAAGCTTTAAAAAGTAAATAAATAAAGCAGTGGTTCTCCATCAGCAGCAATTCTGCTCCCCAGAATCATCACAATTAACACATGACTTACAAAGTAGATTCCCCTTCCCCTATTCTCAGCTTACTCATTTACTGTGTCACCCACCAGTCCCGATATTCTTTTCTATTCACAGTTCTTAAATTCTTAACTCATAGGATGGGACACCCACCAGTTGCATAACTTTGATGTGACTGAAAAAAGAACTGATATATGGGACTACTATGAATACTACACTTGGGTATATTTTGAGGAGTGAAGGTGGAGATACAGTTTAGCGCAGTCTGCAGGATGTGGAAACATGGTAGAAAAAAAAGTCTTCTTGACACAGAAACCCAAATGGGAACTGCAATTGTCAATCCTGAAATACAGCTTTCATAAAAGGAAACTTTTTTTTTTTTTTTTTGAGACAGAGTCTCGCCCTGTTGCCCAGGCGGAGTGCAGTGGCGCAGTCTCAGCTCACTGCAACCTCTGCCTCCCAGATTGAAGCGATTGCCTGCCTTAGCCCCCTGAGTAGCTGGGATTACAGGCATGTGCCAACACACCTGGCTAATTTTTTCTATTTTTAGTAGACACAGAGTTTCACCATGTTGGCCAGGCTGGTCTCGAACTCCTGACCTCATGATCTGCCCGCCTAGGCCTCCCAAAGTGCTGGTATTACAAGCGTGAGCCACCACACTTGGCCAAAAGGGAACTTTTTTTGGATACATGTGCCTGCTCTATTCTCACAGTGCCAGAGCCACTGGTAGGTGGACTTCTGGCAGAATCAATAACCCATTATTGTTCCCAGGTCATGTTTTTGGCTTTACTAACCCTGTTTCTCATCATGATGACTTCAATAGAACCAGAACCAAAAGAATTGACCATTTAGGAAAGACGTGAAATGGAATGGCTCAAATGGAATTATTTCTTCCACTCAATTCTCTAGTCTTATCTTCAACCTCACTCAATAGTACAAGAAAATGGACTTCTACCATCTTGAAATTTAAAATATTTTTAAAAGGTAATATTTCCATTGAGAGAATGTTTTAAGCATATTCTTAATATGTTACCAGTCCAGCACAGTTTGCTGTCCAGCACATAAAAAGGTTATTTTAAGATACTCTATCCTAAACTATCAAAGATGTGGATAAGTCCCTTGACAATACAGTGATCTGAAGCCCCTATACACTCTTCTTTTTGATAAAGTAAATGTTCTGTGTGTGTATATACATATTTTTATGTGTGTGTCAATGCTTGGTTTTCTACAGTCTGGGCAGACCAAAGTTGAAATTTTTGTTACCTTGAATAGATAAAGTTCTAAGACTTATGATAATATGATAATATGAGCAATAGAAAACACAGCACCTATTTCAAAAACATATTAGTAAAATGATACTTTCAGAATATAAAACATGATAAAACACATGGTATTTACATTTCAGTGAATGTAAGTAACTTAAGTAACAAAAGTAACAAAAGCATAGCTTGGAAAGGATGACTGACTAGATAACCCATTTCTGGAAAGGATGCCTAGGTGACCCATTCTTGACATTTTGGCAGAATCATTCATTTTAACTTACTCTGACAATAAAACTATACTGAACAGATTATTTCCAGATAGGTAATTCCTTCTTTCTCTGTCAACAGAGAGCTAACTTGCTACCTTCAGGTTTCTTCCATCACTTGCTCTAAGAGAAATATATCTACATTTGTCTAGAATGCAAGACTCATAATGACTGAGAAAAAACCAAAGAAAGTATCTGCCTGAACCATAAGCCTATAGATTTGTCATGTCTTTGTTTTCTTCTAGCCTCATATAATGCCCATGGGAATGAACCTCCCAACACCATGGTACTATTAACTTTTCATTATCAGGAATGAGACGTATAAGGTATTAATTAGCATGTTATGGATAAGCAGCAGCATTTGTTTAAGAGACACAGTATGGTTAAAAAATATTCAAGAGTATCATATCCAAATGTAACTTGAAAGCTTTTATTTGGAGTAGAGGTCCAGATACTTCTACCTTTAACCATTAATTGGTCTTCCTTTGTTTAGAAAGATCAGCCAAATCAACCATGAAGGTCAATAGAATGATAGATGACAGAAAGAATATTTGTCTCTCTAGGGTAACTCTTGGCAAACCTTGAAAATGAGACAAGATTAAACTGGGTAAAGCAGCAAACTTATTAAACTATATATATTGATTCAATGGCAATTTTAACTTACTCTGGCAGTAAAGCTATAAAACAGCACAAAGAATTTCCTTAGGCTGAGAGAAAACACCATGGCTTTTACAGAAAGCACCAAGTTGGCTGGCATGCAGCCCCAGGCTGGACCTTTTGAATGAAAAAGGTCAATACAACTGAACTGTGGGAAAATTAACACAGATTTTAATTGAGACCTATCCATGCCTCAAAGAGTGATAGGGATGAACTGCCCTTGCCTTTATCTGATGACTTAAAATTTTTCTCTCTTCAATTTTCGAGGGAAACTCATCAGCGAAAGGAGAATGTTTTCCTTATCCCATTCCCCTTCAGGGGATAAGGAAGTGGCTGCAAAAGGCTGCAGTGTAACTCTTTAAACTGGGAATAGTTAAAATGCAAGGATTAAGCTGGAGTGCTCTCTTTTTCTTCTGAAGAAGAGTGCTCAGGTGGTAGCACTGGAACTGCCTGCCCTCTGATAACCCTGACTCCAAGTTGATGTGGTCCATGTGCTTTCCACGGCCGCATCATCTTTCTCAATCAAAAAGCAGCAGCCCTCCTGGCAGAGCAATTGTTCTTTTCCAATGTATATCCTGAAGGATGTAAACCTCTAACTCCTAAGAATGAGTCTGTACTCCTACAAGGATTTAGACAGGCAGTTTAGTCTCCAGAGGCTTAGAATTCTTAGGCAACATCTCTAGCTCATTCAAGCTTCATATAAAGCTAAAGAAACCACTGGGATCCTAGCTTGGGCTGGCTGCCCCCATATCTGGCCATGAGAACAACAGGATGATATAATTCAGGTACAGTCTCTGATCTGATCTAAGTGGGAATATTCAGTGGGGTGCTAGCACCTGCTCTTACATCAAGGTTATGGTGGAGCCACAGTTCCTCAAAGTAGTAGAAGTAGAATGACGGGGATGGGGTAGGGTCACAGAAGTAAGGAGAAGAATTTCTGGAGGATACTCTGGTGGTATACAGCCTATGACTGGTTCAGGCCAGAAATGCTACCTAAGCAAGAGATACACATGGCCATCAGAGTGACAGAAGTGATATTTGTATCCAGCAGATACACACTGGTATCACGCAGCCTCAATCAAGGCATCAGCAAGGCAGTTGATAATTTCCAAATTAAAGATATTAGACCTGCCACAGTCCTGAAGAGTTCACAGGGAATCTCAGGCTTGATCTTGAGTGGAACCTCCAAGCTACACTTAGGAAAATCGTGGGCAATTCACAGCATTATCAAACAAGGGCAATGGCAAAAGTTGCTGCACAAGCCAGTCGGGCTGACCTTTCTAGCCACAGAAATTTGCATGCAAATGCAAGTTAGTCCCTTTGCACTAGTCATAAATGTGCCAGTTTATGTCATTCAAGAATATATATAGATGAGATAAGATCCTTTGCAGACATATGGCATTAAAGGATGTAACAACCTACAGCTAACTGTTAGCCAGAAAGATTCCGTGACATGCTCAATTTTGGGATGGTTGAAGAATTCAGAGATGTGAATCTCCCTCTACAAAAATGCCACTAACTCATTAGTACAAATCTCCAGATTCCTCCTTCTCCCCACCAATAATGTTCCCATAACTCTGTACTTGGAAAAATGTACACTTATCAAACTGCATAAAGCCATCACCAAAGTTGAACTTACTTCATCCATCTACAAATATTTCCAAATTTCTTGAGCCCTCACTAAAGGACTTCCTCAAGACCCAGGAAAGAAAAGTAATGTGTAATGTCTATTATTTCAACTGTGTAACCTGATCCCAGAGTTACTATTCAGGCTGCATCCTTCTTTTGGCTCTGACTCCTCAAATTTCAAGCTTCGGCCACCAGTACAACCATCTGATAAAAGAGAAGAGTACAGGATGGGGAAGAGGGAAAGAAGACTACCAAAACAGCCTCCTAACTGGCCTCCCACTCAGTCATCCTTTTATTTCATCCATCCTGGATAACATCAAATAAGTATTTCTAAAAACTTTCATTTTGTGTTATTATTTTCTACTTTTTCTTCATCAGTATATTCTAATCTTTCTAAAATGAACATATGTAACGAAATAATTTTTCAAAGTCAAAAGAGGCCAGGAGTGGTGACTCACGCCTGTAATCCCAGCACTTTGTGGAGCCAAAGTGGGCAGATCACGAGGTCAGGAGTTTGAGACCAACCTGGCCAAGATGGTGAAACCCCGTTTCTACTAAAAATACAAAAATTTGCCGGGCACAGTGGCGGGCACCTTTAATCCCAGCTACTCAGGAGGCTGAGGCAGGAGAATCGCTTGAACCTAGGGGGTGAAGGTTGCAGTGAGCCAAGATCGTGCCACTGTACTCTAGCCTTGGTGACAGAGCAAGATTCCATCTTTAAAAAAAAAAAAAGGCAAAAGAACTCAGCTTTTATATTTCATTCCCACTATATGATCCAAACATAGTCCTACAATATCCAGTCCCTAATGCCTTTCTTTTCTAACCATTCATTCATCTACTATGATGAACTTTGCACTCCAAACAAACTGACATAGTCACTTTCCCTGAAAAAGAATAGGAGACATATTCTTTCCCATTCCTGTAATTTCACTCTTGGTTCTCTACCATAATGTAGTCCCTAAATCCTTCCTTTATCAAAATCATCTTTACACAGAGATTCCATCACCTTTGAGACTATCAATATCCACTGCAAACCAAAAGTCATCTTTTTTTCTCTTCAAAACTCTTCCCCAAATTGAGAGTCAACACTGATAATTTACTGCCATGAATTATTAGTTGTCTTTCTATGTATACCTATATCTTCACTATTCACAGTAAACATTAAAGGGAACATACATTTTTCTTGTTACATTATAAATGCTCGACAAATGTTTGCTGAATGAATCCTGAGACATACTTACAACACTACATATAATTAGACCAGGTGATCAATAAATATTTGATGCTTACATGATTAAGGGAAATAAATGATTGCAAGGGCTTTTGCATAAAGCTAATGGGTATTCTGTCTATATTAAAAACACATTACAGAATGTTTTAAAGCTTAAAGAATGTTGTTATTACTCAAGAGTAGGTTAAGCAGTGATGAGTAACAGCTGAAATTGAGTATGAAAGATAATTTGTACCCTGGCATACATGTAATCCTTTTTAAATGGCTCTAAATTTATAGTCTATTCCATTTACTTAATTTGTGTTATTACTTTTCAATGTACTTCTCTAAAAATAAGAATTCTCATTTATACAGAAAATATAAAATTGTGAAAGAATTCCTGCTGTTTTCTTTATTTGCATTAACCATAACTAAGGCAACTCTATCAGGACACACTGCAATGTCATAGATCAGGCATCCTTTTGCTTATTCTAACTGTTGGAAACCTAATTAAAGAGCAATTCCTTACATGTTGGGCTTGGAAACTCCAAGTGTAAGCTTAATTACAACAATGCAAAAAAGATTAGGAAACTATCATTGTTTATTATTACCTCAAGTGTTATTAAGTATCAAAAAGTAAACATGCTTTCTGTTTATGTCACCAACTAAATTTAAAGATGTCTTTCATTTTCTTCCTTTAAAACAAGTATGATCTGTGATATGTGATAAGACTCACCCCCCACAAACATTTTATTTTCACAGGAAATTAACTCCTTAATTTAGACAGAAAATGTTAATTTTAAACTTCTAGGAATGTGCTTTGCCTAAAACTGAGATATTATTTTAAAAATATGTCTTTTCAAAGAAGGTGATACAACATGTAATTATAGTGTATAAATAAAAAACAAACACTTCATCCTATAAATCATATTATGGCATATTTTACTTTGAAATAAAAGTACTGATATTTTAAAATGTACCAATACAAAATTTCAAGGAACTCATTTACAAATGCCAAAGGGACACAGACATACTAACATTATTTTAACTCACAGTGATTTCAGTTTTACAGCCACCAGGTTATCAAGAGGAAAATTTAACCTAATTATGAGCACATTGCCAGAAACACTTCTAGATACTTGAAAGGGAGGTAAACTTCAGATTAAGTAGGTTCAACACTCTAAAAAATAGAAAATCAAAGAAAAGTGAAATAGGCTTTCTCAAAATAGGCAAATGATAGAAGGCTCAACTTTTTAAATTGCACCAAGAATTTGGTCCAATTTGCAAAAGTACTTATATTTGAAAAACACTGATGACAAATGAAACTGTAAAAACCTACTGAATTTGCCTTAATTCATTTTCAGACTATAGGAGAAGGAGTAACTAAAACAGCACAGAATTGAGGTTGCCATTAAAGTGCCAGTCTTTATTATTCTTGAAGAGGAGGAATATTGATTGTAATTCCTTCTAATTCTATGCTTCTTTGTTTTTTTGAGACAGAGTCTCACTCTGTCACCCTGGCTGCAGTGCAAGTGGCATGATCTCAGCTCATTGCAGATTCGACCTCCCTGGCCCACATTCCATCACCTCAGCCCTGCCAAGTAGCTGGGACTACAAGTGTGTGCCACCACGTCCAGCTAATTTTTGTAGAGCTGGGATTTTGCCATATTGCCCAGGCTGGTTTCAAACTCCTGGGCTCAAGAAATCTGCCTGCCTCTGCCTTCCTAAGTGTTGGGATTACAGGCATCAGCCACTGTGCCTGACCCTAATCCTATGATTCTTGTTGAGGATTTCTGCATTATGATTCTTACTGAAAATGTTTACATGTACATTTGTGAGAAATAATGGTCTATAGTTTTATTTTCTGTACTATGTCTGTTTTAGAGTAATAATATTAGCTTCATAAAATCAGTCAGGAAGTGTTCCCTCCTCTTCTCTTTTCTGGAAGAGATTTTGTGAACTTGAAGTTAATTTCTCCTAAAATGTGTGGTAAAATTCACTAGTGAAATATCTTGGCTGGGATAATTGGCTAGCCATATGCAGAAGATTGACACTGGATGCCTTCCTTATACCACATACAAAAATCAACTCAAGATGGATTAAAGACTTAAATGCAAAACGTAAAATTACAAAAACCCTGGAAGATAACCTAGGCAATATCATTTGGGGTGTAGGCACAGGTAAATATTTCATGACAAAGATGCCAAAAACAATTGCAAGAAAAGCAAAAATCAACAAATGGGATCTAATTAAACTAAAGAGCTTCTGCCTGGAAAAACAAACTATCAGCAGATTAAATAGACAACCTATAGAATGGGAGAAAATTTGTGCAAACTATGCATCTGACAAACGTCTAATATCCAGCATCTATAAGGAACTTAAATAAATTTATAAGAAAAAAACAACCTCATTAAAAAGTGGGCAAAGAACATGAACAGTTACTTCCCAGAAGAAGACACATATGTGGCCAAAAATAATATGGAAAAAAGCTAAACATCACTGATCATTACATTAGAGATATGCAAATTGAAACCACAATGAGATACCATCTCACACCAGTCAGAATGGCTGTTATTAAAAAGTCAAAAAATAACAGATGCTGGTGAGGTTGTGGAGACAAAGGAACACTTATACACTGTTGATGGGAGTGTAAATTAGTTCAACCATTATGGAAGACAGTGTGGCAAATCCTCAAAGACCTAAAGACAGAAATACCATTTGACTCAGCAATCCCATTACTGAGTATATACCCGAAGGAATATAAATCATTCTGTTATAAAGACACATGCACGCATATGTTCATTGCAGCACTATTCACAATAGCAAACACATGGAATGAACCTAAATGCCCATCAGTGATAGACTGGATAAAGAGTATTGGTATTTCACAGTGTATAGGATCTCATGCTTTTTTATCTCATTCTTTCCATGGTGTATATGTACACCATGGAACACTATACAGTCATAAAAAAATGAGATCATGTCCTTTGCAGGGACATGGATGGAGCAAGAGGCCATTATCCTTAGCAAACTAACACAAGAACAGAAAACCAAATACCACATGTTCTTACTTATAAGTGGGAGCTAAATGATGAGAATACAAGGACACATAGAGTGAAACAACATACTGGGGCCTTTTGGAGGGTGGAGGGGGAGGGTGGAAGGAGGGAGATAATCAAGAAAGGCAACTAATGAATACTAGGCTTAATACCTGGGTGATGAAATAATCTGTACAAAAACCCCTACCACACAAGTTTACCTACATAACAAACTTGCACTTGTACCCTTGAACTTAAATTAAAAAATCATTTATCACATAAAATATAAATCCAGATGAAGATCATGTGCCATGCCAAAATGGAAAGGATAAAATGAATGCTATTAAAGATGTATTAATATCTTTTTTAAAAAAGAAGAACTATCTTGACACAGTGATTTCTTTTTCAGGAGCTTTTAAATTACTTAATCAATTTCTTCAATGGTTAAATAGCTATTCAGATTGTCTGTTTCACCTTGGTTGAATTTTGGTACTCTGTGGTTTTCAAAGAATTGATTCATTTCTTCTAAATTATGGGTATCAAGTTGTTTATAGTGTTTTCTTGTAATTTTTTAATGGCTGCAGGATCTGCACTGATATCCACTATTCCATTTCTGATATTGGTGATGCAGGCCTTCCCTTTTTAGATTTTTCTCTTGTCAAAGGTTTACCAATTTTATTAATTTTTTTTCCAAAAATAGCTTTTGTTTCATGGTTTTTCTCTGTTGTTTTTGTATTTTCAATTTCTTCAATTTCTGTTTTTGTCTTCATTATTTATTTATTTATTTATTTATTTATGCTTACTTCTGATTTATCTTCTTTTTCTAGTCTCTTACATAGAAACTTAGTAGTTCCTTAAGAAAGAAACTTACACTACTGATCTGAGAACCTTCCTCATTTCAAAAGTGAGCACTTACTGCTGTACACTTCCCTGTCAGCACTGGTTTAACTGCCTCCCACATATTTTGATATATATTATTTTCATTCAGTTGTATGTATTTTTAAATTTCCTTTGAGACTTCCTCTTTGACCCATGGATCATTATCCCCCTGTTGTCTGTTACTGATTTCTACTTTGAATCTACTGTGGTCAGAGAACATACTCTATATGATTTCAATTATTTTAAATATGTTGAGGCTTGTTTAATGGCCCAGGATGGGATCTACCTTGGTGAATGTTCCACTCATATTCTACTCTTATTGGGTAGAGTGGTTTTTGTTTTGTTTTGTTTTGCTTTGCTTTTTGAGATGGAGTCTTGCTCTGTCGCCCAGGCTGGAATGCAGTGGTGCGATCTCGGCTGACTGCAACCTCCGCCTCCCGGGTTCAAGCAATTCTCCTCCCTCAGCCACCCGAGTAGCTGGGACTACAGGCGTGTGCCATCATGCCAGGCTAATGTTTTGTGTATTTTTATATATATATATATATATATATATATATATATATATTTTAGCAGAGATGGGGTTTCACCGTGTTAGCCAGGATGATTTCAATCTCCGGACCTCGTGATCCACCTACCTTGGCCTCCCAAAGTGCTGGGATTACAGGTGTGAGCCCCAGCGCCCAGCTGGGTAGCGGGTTTTATAAATGCCAGTTAGATTCTGTAGGTTGGTTGTGTTATTCAGATCTTTTATATCCTTGCTGACTTTCTATCTAAAGGTTCTATCAGATGCTAACTAGGAATCTTGGGTCAATTTAGATCCTGGCCTCTAAAGCAGCCACATCAGACATACTTTGTTCTTTTGTCCACTGAATTTTTAATGACAAATACTGAGTCAGTATGCAGAACATATAGGAGTAGTCGCTGGCTGACTTTCAGAAGCCTAGGACTATCATTGATTTGCTAATTTGCAGAAGATAGTTACTGGAGTAAGGATGTTGTTGACTGGATGATTTTCAGAAGCATGGCCACTGGAGTGAGGCTGTCACTGATTGGCTGATTTTCACATCATGTGTACTGATCAAAAGTGATGTCTAATTACTGGTGATTACTTATTCATGACTTGGGACTTGTTCAAAGAATAGTCTTTTCCTTTCTTGAATGTAAAAATTAACTACGTTTAATTACCAATCTTCCTTTTGGTTTTCCTCAGAAAAACCTGCTAGAGACAACATAATGGATTATCTAGATGTATATTTGTGGAGGTATGATTCTCAACTAGTGTTACCATTTTAAGTGACTGAAGTACCAATTACTATAGTAGAAAAATAATTCTAAATGTGAAATTTTAATAATTTATTTTAAAATGTTATTATTATTGTTAGAGATGGGGTTTCACTCTGATGCCCAAGCTGAAGTGTAGTAGCTATTTACAGTATGATCACAGTGCACTGCAGCCTTCAACTCATGGGCTCAAGCAATGCTCCCATCTCAGCCTCTCAAGTAGCTGGATCTACAGGGAATGCCACTGCACCTGGCTTACTCTCAGTTATCATAAGATTATTTCCAAAACCTTGGGAGAGGTTGAAGGAAGGGATTATAAACTGTCTTGTCTTCTATAGCTTGTCTTCTAGCTAGTTTTAATCTCAAGGGTTTCAGACTGGTATAGTGCTTAACCCCTCTTTAATGGCAATGTTAATTCTTCTATACTATTTGTAGGAAAAAATTAAGCTTCTGAAATTATTCTTGGTTTAGGGAATTCAGCAACAAGTTGGCTTGGCTTTTCAATAGTTCTACTTCTTCAGCTTGTTCCATTTCTTGAGACCTCAAGAGCTATTACTAAAAGTCTCAGATTTTTACTTCATCTCTACATACTTCTAAAATTTAGCCCGGAATGGTGGCCAACTTTGTATAGACTTGCAGTGGCTTTTCTCTTTACCAGAATGCTATGTTACAATATCTAAATAGGATTGCATTCCAATGTTTAAAATCCAGTCTCCTTCTTTAATGCTTTCTTATGTTATCTTTCAGTACCTACAGCCACCACTTTCCCATCCTCTGAAAGAAAATTTTGTTGAGTTTTACTTTCTATAATTTACATTATGAAAAAATTGAAATAGTCAAAACAATACTCTACCCTGGGGAAATAACCCTGCTTCTTCTATCTCCTTTTGAAATCTACTAGTATACTGAGAAAATGTAATCTCTTTAAGAAGTATAGGGTACAGGATACCAATAAGTGTCAGCAGAAATTGCTAACATAGTAGCCTCTGGCTTTCCTGTCATTTTTGAGTAGGATATAACCTATCAGATGAATCTGAGGGCATTAATCTAGTTTTCAGTATCCACTTTGCACTCACACAGGACCCAAGTTCATGGTTTTAGATACACTGAAAATAACATATGCTGTATCCTATCTACCTATACAATTTCGGATATCGGCCACTAAATTTTTAAATCTTCATGGGATAAGCACAATAGTAAAACATTTTCATAGTTGAAAACTCATGAAAAACTTTAGATCACCATTGTAGTTTTAAATTATTTTCTAAGCCCTTTTTGGTACTTCTAACAAAGCTTGTAAATATGCTACCTAGAGATTCAGGTATACTTTTAGTGTTACTTAAACATGTGCAGCTAAAATAAACATCAAATAATTAAGAATGTTAAACATAAAAATCAGGAAAAGTGGTAAGGATATAGAATCTGAAGTTTCAGTAGCAGTTAAACTTTCCAACCAAAATGAATAATTAAGCAAAATGAGGGGAACCTAGCCAAATACTGAAATATTGGAAGATGGGTGGTATGCAGAAGCCCTCTGCAAATTTCTGTGGGTATCAAAAAAGTACATCTCACAAAAAGATGAAAAATAGTGATTTTACTGTTTTGAAAAATTTACAGAGTAATTTCATTTGCACACTGCCATGAGAAAATCAGGTTATAAAATTTATCTCCAATCTTAGGCATATAATATGATATATCCATATATAAGCAAAACAAGTTCAGAGTTTCTGCATTATTTCTACTTATAGTTTTAAATATATGGTAGACAGGACTTTTAAAGTAAGGCTAATAGAGCACTTTAGTAACAAAAACTATCATTTTATAAATAGATAAATTAAGAGGGTAAACAACTTAACTAATGTTATACAGCAAAGAGTTTAAAAACAGAATCTTAGATTACTTGGCTTCAATTCTGTAGATCATGCTTTCTCTTAATTACCTTCACCCTAAGAGATTATGCACACAGGTTGTAAAATGAACATACGTAACATCAACCTGGGAAATGATCCATAAAGTCGCTTCTAAACTGCAACCTCCCATGCAAAGAAAGTACTTATGCTAAGCTGCCAAGAGCACTGATGCATTTAACAGGCATTAAGCCTCTTAATAAGTTGGTGTTTTAGGACATATTTGTACAATTCAGGCTCAGGAAAGGAACTAAAACAAAAAGTATAAGTAATCAGAACATCAAGTCTAATGTCAAATTGCAGCTGGTCATGGAGACCTTCAAAGACCCTTCATATTTAACTAGGTAAATAGTCTGTCTCGGTGTAAGACTAAATTTCATCTGTTGCTAAAAGACAAAATAAATATGATTATTTTCAAATACTACGTAATAGGTAATAAACTGATGCATCTAAGGTCAATTTGAATACAAATACAATGACTCCATATCCAAACTTTGCAGATAAATTCCCCATGTCTAAAAGAACACAGAATTACTTTCAATTTACACACATTTAAAGAAAGTTAAGCTCTATGGTATAAGATATACTTCTTTTCTTTCTTCTTTTCTTTTAGACAGTGTCTCACTCTGTTGCCTAGGATGAACTACAGTAGCACAATCACAGCTCACTGCATCCTCAACCTCCTGTGCTCAAGCAATTTTCCCACCTCAGCCACCTGAGTACCTGGGCGTACAGGCACACACTATCACATTCAGCTAATTTTTTATTTTTTTGCAGAGATGAGGTCTCGCTACATTGCCCAGGCTGGTCTCAAACTCGTAGGCTCAAGTGATCCTCCTGCCTCGGCCTTCCAAAGTACCAGGATTACAGGTGTGAGCCACCGCACCCAGGCTTACTTGCTCTTTTCATCAGCTCTACCATCTTAAAAATAACCAATGCTTACATTCACTGAGAACTGGTGTGCTAAATGCCAGGTGGTAGCAGGAAAAGGCTACTGTTATTATACCCCTAACGTTTTACACAGAAAGAAACATCACTGCTAGCAAGATCAAGAATGAAGATTTGAATACAGGTTTGTTTAATTTTAAATCTCTATGTCAAAACTCAGTTTTAAAAAGGGAATTTAATAAAATCCCAATTGGCCTTGGTTTAATTTAACTGTTTGATCTTAATGCAAAGGATGCAATTTACTAAAAACAAATAGCTAAACAAATCATCTCTATAATCCTTTTCCTCAATTTTTGTAAAGCAATTCTAATGGTTCTAATTCCCTTAGCTAACAAGGACTGAAAGAAGCATCTTTAAAAGCACCTTCTATGGAAAAGGATTCAGAGCAAAGTTCCTATTCCCTCTTATCACAAATGGCACATTACAGGAAAGCAAAGAGCTGATAAATTTACAGAACTGAGTGTTATCTAAATTATATGAACAACAAATATCTAAACTTCGTTTATACTAAAACTTTGGCTTAATACAGCCATTCTCTAGAGGAGTGGTTTAATAGTCTATTTTTTAAAAACAAAACTGAGTCACTATCTCAAAATATTTATATCTAATAGGCTACCAATATACACTACTATCAACCTGTACTTTAAAAAATTTTAGATAAAATATACGTAAGTGAATGGTCTAATATGTTCTCTCACCCACTTGGTTATAGTATACTCTTCACTTTGGACATCATTGATCTAAAGATGTGAAATTTTTCCAGCTTCTACTTTTTCTAGTATTGCTTTGAGACCCAACTTTAGAGCAGCTTAAAGGACTTTTTTTCCTAATGCTCAGAAGAGCTACTAGAATATAAAATTCAAGAGTCTAAAAGAGTTTACAGGCTAGGTCTAAAAAAAGCCTTATTTTCTTTAAATTTCCATTTAGATTTATCTTCTTAAGATTCTTTCTTTATGACAGAACCTTTCTACTTAAAACTTTCTACTTTAATGCTAAAATAGATGCCATATAGATTGGAAGCAACATGTGTGAAAAAGAGAAATAGCAGAACACTGCAAGTATAACCAAAGCTAATATTTATTAAATACTACCATACACAAAGCAATACGTTAAGCATTCAAAATGTACTATGTCATTCAATTCTCAAAAAATCCAACAGGCTGGGAAGCAATTAGGTAACTTCTACAAAATTACATAGGCAGCAACAGGAAAAGTGAGTATTACAACCCAGGTTTGAACCGAGGTTCCAAGATGGCTGAATAGGAACAGCTACAGTCTACAGCTCCCAGCATGAGCAACGCAGAAGACAGGTGATTTCAGCATTTCCAACAGAGGTACCGGGTTCATCTCACTGGGGCTTGTTGGACAGTGGGTGCAGCCCACGGAGCAGGGTGGGGCATCGCCTCACCTGGGAAGTACAAGGGGTTGGGGAACTCCCTTTCCTAGCCAAGGGAAGTCATGACAGACAGTACCTGGAAAATTGGGATGCTCCCACCCTAATACTGCGCTTTTCCAATGGTCGTAGCAAACGGAACACCAGGAGATTATATCCCGCACCTGGCTCGGAGGGTCCCACGCCCATGGAGCCTCACTCACTGCTAGCACAGCAGTCTGAGATCAAGCCACAAGGTGGCAGCAAGGCTGGGGGAGGGGCATACATCATTGCTGAAGCTTAAGGAGGTAAACAAACCAGCAGGGAAGCTTGAACTGGGTGGAGCCCACCACAGCTCAAGGAGGCCTGCCTGCCTCTCTAGACTCCACCGCTGGGGGCAGGGCATAGCTGAATAAATGGCAGCAGAAACTTCTGCAGACTTAACGTTTAAGTCCCTGTCTGACAGCTTTGAAGAGAGTAGTGGTTCTCCCAGCATGCAGTTTGGGATCTGAGAATGAACAGACTGCCTCCTCAAGTGCGTCCCTGACCCATGAGTAGCCTAACTGGGAGACATCTTCCAGTAGGGGCCAACTGACACCTCATACACCCAGGTGCCCCTCTGAGATGAAGCTTCCAGAGGAAGGATCAGGCAGCAACATTTGCCAATCTGCAATATTTGCTATTCTGCAGCCTCCACTGGTGATACCCAGGCAAACAGAGTCTGGAGAAGACCTCGAGCAAACTCCAACAGACCTGTAACAGAGGGTCCTGACTGTTAAGAAGGAAAACTAACAAACAGAAAGGACATCCACACCAAAACCCCATCTGTAGGTCACCACCATCAAAGACCAAAGGTAGATAAAACCACAAAGATTGGGTGAAACCAGAGCAGAAAAACTGAAAATTCTAAAAATCAGAGTGCCTCTTCTCCTCCAAAGGATCGCAGCTCCTTGCCAGCAACAGAACAAAGATGGACAGAGAATGACTTTGACAAGTTGAGGGAAGAAGACTTCAGACAATCAGTAATAACAAACTTATCCGAGCTAAAGGAGGATGTTTGAACCCATCGCAAAGAAGCTAAAAACCATGAAAAAAGATTAGACGAATGGCTAAATAAAATGAACAGCACAGAGAAGACCTTAAATAACCTGATGGAGCTGAAAACCATGGCACGCATGCACAAGCTTCAGCAGCCGATTCAATCAAGTGGAAGAAAGGGTATCAGTGATTGAATATCAAACAAATGAAATGAAGCAAGAAGAGAAGTTTAGAGAAAAAAGAGTAAAAAGAAACAAACAAAGCCTCCAAGAAATATGGGATTATGTGAAAAAAACAAATCTACACCTGATTGGTGTACCTGAAAGTGACGAGGAGAATGGACCCAAGTTGGAAAACACTCTGCAGGATATTATCCAGGAGTACTTCCCCAACCTAATAAGACAGGACAACATTCAATTCAGGAAATACAGAGAACGCCACAAAGATACTCCTTGAGAAGAGCAACTCCAAGACACATAATTGTCAGATTCACCAAAGTTGAAATGAAGGAAAAAATGTTAAGGGCGGCCAGAGAGAAAGATCGGGTTACCCACAAAGGGAAGCCTATCAGACTAACAGCTGATCTCTCGGCAGAAACTCTACAAGCCAGAAGAGAGTGGGGGCCGATATTCAACATTCTTAAAGAAAAGAATTTTCAACCCAGAATTTCATATCCAGCCAAACTAAGCTTCATAAGTGAAGGAGAAATAAAATCCTTTACAGACAAGCAAATGCTGAGGGATTTTGTCACCACCAGGCCTGCCCTAAAAGAGCTCCTGAAGGAAGCACTAAACATGGAAAGAAACAACCGGTACCAGCCACTGCAAAAACATGCCAAATGGCAAAGACCATCAAGGCTAGGAAGAAACTGCATCAACTAACAAGCAAAATAACCAGCTAAAATCATAATGACAGGATCAAATTCACACATAACAATATTAAACTTAAATGTAAACGGGCTAAATGCTCCAATTAAAAGACACAGACTGGCAAATTGGATAAGGAGTCAAGACCCATCAGTGTGCTGTATTCAGGAAACCCATCTCACATGCAGAGACAAACACAGGCCCAAAATAAAGGGATGAAGGAAGATCTACCAAGCAAATGGAAAACAAAAAAAAGCAAGGGTTGCAATCCTAGTCTCCGATAAAACAAACTTTAAGCCAACAAAGATCAAAAGAGACAAAGAAGGCCATTACATAACAGTAAAAGGATCAATTCAACAAGAAGAGCTAACTATCCTAAATATATATGAACCCAATACAGGAGCACCCAGATTCATAAAGCAAGTCCTTAGAGACCTAAAAAGAGACTTAGACTCCCACACAATAATAATGGGAGACTTTAACACCCCACTGTCAACATTAGACAGATCAATGAGACAGAAAGTTAACAAGGATACCCAGGAATTGAACTCAGCTCTGCACCAAGCGGACCTAATAGACACCTACAGAACTCTCCACCCCAAATCAACAGAATATACATTCTTCTCAGCACCACATCACCCTTATTCCATAATTGACCACATAATTGTAAGTAAAGCACTCCTCAGCAAATGTTAAAGAACAGAAATTATAACTGTCTCTCAGACCACAGTGCAATCAAACTAGAACTCAGGATTATGAAACTCACTCAAAACCGCTCAACTACATGGAAACTGAACAACCTGCTCCTGAATGACTACCAGGTACATAACGAAATGAAGGCAGAAATAAAGATGTTCTTTGAAACCAGTGAGAACAAAGACACAACATACCAGAATCTCTGGGACACATTTAAAGCAGTGTGTGGAGGAAAATTTATAGCACTAAATGCCCACGAGAGTTAAGCAGGAAAGATCTAAAATTGACATCCTAACATCACAATAAAAAGAACTACAGAAGCAAGAGCAAACACATTCAAAAGCTAGCATAAGGAAAGAAATAACTAAAATCAGAGCAGAACTGAAGGAGAGAGACACAAAAAACCCTTCAAAAAATCAATGAATCCAGGAGCTGGTTTTTTGAAAAGACCAACAAAATTGACAGACCGCTAGCAAGACTAATAAGAAAACAGAGAAGAATCAAATAGATGCAATAAAAAATGATAAAGGGGATATCATCACCGATCCCACAGAAATAAAACTACCATCAGAGAATACTATAAACACTTTTACACAAATAAACTAGAAAATCTAGAAGAAATGGATAAATTCCTTGACACATACACGCTCCTAAGACTAAACCAGGAAGAAGTTGAATCCCTGAATAGTCCAATAACAGGCTCTGAAATTGAGGCAATAATTAATAGTTTACCAACCAAAAAAAGTCCAGGTCCAGATGGATTCACAGCCGAATTCTACCAGAGGTACAAGGAGGAGCTGATACCATTCCTTCTGAAACTATTCCAATCAATAGAAAAAGAGGGAATCCTCCCTAACTCATTTTATGAGGCCAGCATCATCCTGATACCAAGGCCTGGCAGAGACACAACAAAAAAAGAGAATTTTAGACCAATATCCCTGATGAACATCGATGTAAAAATCCTCAATAAAATACTGGCAAACCGAATCCAGCAGTACATCAAAACGCTTATCCACCACGATCAACTTGGCTTCAACCCTGGGATGCAAGGCTGGTTCAACATACGCAAATCACTAAACATAATCCATCAGAACCAAAGACCAAAACCAGCTGATTATCTCAACAGACGCAGAAAAGGCCTTTGACAAAATTCAACAGCGCTTCATGCTAAAAACTCTTTTTTTTTTTTTTTTTTTTTTTGAGACGGAGTCTCACGCTGTCACCCAGGCTGAAGTGCAGTGGCACCATCTCGGCTCACTACAAGCTCTGACTCCCAGGTTCATGCCACTCTCCTGCCTCAGCCTCTGGAGTAGCAGGGACTACAGGTGCCCACCACCTTGCCTGGCTATTTTTTGTATTTTTAGTAGATACGGGGTTTCACTGCGTTAGCCAGGATGGTCTCGATCTCCTGACCTCATGATGTGCCTGCCTTGGCCTCCAAAAGTGCTGGGATTACAGGTGGAGAGCCACCGCGCCCGGCCTAATAACTCTTAATAAACTAGGTATTGATGGGACATATCTCAAAATAATAAGAACTATTTATGACAAACCCACAGCCAATATCATACTGAATGGGCCAAATCCGGAAGCATTCCCTTTGAAAACTGGCACAAGACAGGGATGCCCTCTCTCACCACTCCTATTCAAAATAGTGTTGGAAGTTCTGGCCATGGCAGTCAGGCAGGAGAAAGAAATAAAGGGTATTCAATTAGGAAAAGAGGAAGTCAAATTGTCCCTGTTTACAGATGACATGATTGTATATTTAGAAAACCCTATCATCTCAGCCCAAAATCTCCTTAAGCTGATAAGCAACTTCAGCAAAGTCTCAGGATACAAAATCAATGTGCAAAAATCACAAGCATTCCTCTACATCAATAACAGACAAACAGCCAAATCATTAGTGAACTCTCATACACAATTGCTACAAAGACAATAAAATACCTAGGAATCCAACTTACAAGGGATGTGAAGGACCTCTTCAAGGAGAACTACAAACCACTGCTCAATAAAATAAAAGAGTACACAAACAAATGGAAGAACATTCCATGCTCGTGGAGAGGAAGAATCAATATTTTGAAAATGTCCATATTGCCCAAGGTAATTTATAGATTCAATGCCATCCCCATCAAGCTACCAATGACTTTCTTCACAGAAGTGGAAAAAACTACTTTAAAGTTCATATGGAACCAAAAAAGAGCCCGCATTGCCAAGACAACCATAAGGAAAAAGAACAAAGCTGGAGGCATCATGTTACCTGACTTCAAGCTATACCACAAGACTACAGTAACCAAAACAGCATGGCACTGGTACCAAAACAGAGATATAGACCAATGGAACAGAATAGAGCCCTCAGAAATAACACCACACATCTGCAACCATCTGATCTTTGACAAACCTGACAAAAACAAGAAATGGGGAAATGATTCCCTATTTAATAAATGGTGCTGGGAAAACTGGCTAGCCATATATAGAAAGCTGAAACTGGACCCCTTCCTTATACCTTATACAAAAATTAATTCAAGATGGATTAAAGACTTTAATGTTAGAACTAAAACCATAAAAACTCTAGGAGAAAACCTAAGCAATACCATTTAGGACACTGGCATAGGCAAGGATTTCATAACTAAAACACCAAAAACAATGGCAACAAAAGCAAAAATAGACAAATGGGATCTAATTAAACTAAAGAGCTTCTGCACAGCAAAAGAAACTATCACCAGAGTGAACAGGCAACCTACAGCATGGGAGAAAATTTTTGCAATCTATCCATCTGACAAAGAGCTAATATCCAGAATCTACAATGAACTTGAACAAATTTACCAGAAAAAATCAAACAACCCCATCAAAAAGTGGGTGAAGGATATGAACAGACACTTCTCAAAAGAAGACATTTATGCAGCCAAAAGACACATGAAAAAATGCTCATCGTCACTGGCCATCAGAGAAATGCAAATCAAAACCACAATGAGATACCATCTCACACCAGTTAGAATGGCCATCATTAAAAAGTCAGGAAACAACAGGTGCTGGAGAGGATGTGGAGAAGTAGGAACACTTTTATACTGTTGGTGGGACTATAAACTAGTTCAACCATTGTGGAAGACAGTGTGGCAATTCCTCAATGACCTAGAACTAGAAATACCATTTGACCCAGCCAACCCATTACTGGGTATATACACAAAAGATTATAAATCATGCTGTTATAAAGACACATGCATACGTATGTTTACTGCGGCACTATTCACAATAGCAAAGACTTGGAACCAATCCAAATGTCCATCAATGATAGACTGGATTAAGAAAATGTGGCACATATACACCATGGAATACTATGCAGCCATAAAAAGGGATGACTTCATGTCCTTTGTAGGGACATGGATGAAGCTGGAAACAATCATTCTGAGCAAACTATCGCAAGGACAGAAAACCAAACACCGCATGTTCTCAATCATAGGTGGGAATTGAACAATGAGAACACTTGGGCACAGGGTGGGGAACATCACACACCAGGGCCTGTTGTGGGGTGTGGGGAGAGGGGAGGGATAGCATTAGGAGATATACCTAATGTAAATTACGAGTTAACGGGTACAGCACACCCACGTGGCACACGTATACATATGTAATAAACCTGCATGTTGTGCACACGTACCCTAGAACTTAACGTATAATAAAGAAAATAATAAAAAAGAAAAAAAAGAAATGAAAAAAAATAAAAAATAAAACCCAGATTTACCTGATGCTAAGTTCTTTACCACTAAGTTTAACCTCCAACTAAGCCTATATATGATTTATCTATGAAAATATAATTAAAATAATAAATATGTATTTACTATGGGCCAGTATTAGATAATTTATTCCTGAAAACTATACTGTAAATAGGAGCTCTTTTTATTCTGAATGATAAATGAGGAAACCTAGGTTCAAATCACTCTTTAGTCTTTTGTGTGACCCCAGGCAACTTATTTAACTTTTTAATGAACGTAGGCCGTCTATCTCTAGTGCCCAGACTCTCAACACTACACTAATATGCTTTTCTGTAACAATTTTGGCCTCCTAAAAAATTAGAAGACAAATTTACCATAGCCTACTATCACACTACAAAATGAGGTTATAAACATGAAAGATTATACATACATACACATATATACCTATATGGTATTATGGGACTTATAGCTCCAGTTACTTGGCATTTAAACAAAATTATCTCTAAGTTGTGCCATATGTCAGAAGTGAAATTCTATAATGGTTTTCATATATTTGACCATTTGTCTCCCAGGGAATTCAAAGTAGTTCTTTGAAAGATAACATAACAATTTTATAGTGCACAGTGAAATATCATTATAACCACCTTGTGGGTTAAAAAAAACTAAGTCATAGAAAAATTAAATGTCAGGATGCAGTTCAAAGAGTACATAGTAGCACTGAAAGAGTATACAAACGTCCCTAGATTAGTGGTATGTCTATAGGGTTATACTTCAAAGTTTAAGATCAATTCAGTAGACATTTACGGGGCACAAACTATACAGGATACAGAGTAGACAATGTTGGGTTTGGGAACATGTAAAAGATTATTCTTACGTAGTTTATATTCTGGCAGAGAACAAAAAGATGTGTAAAGAACTATAAGGGAAGGGTTAAATACTAATAAAATTTAGAAGAGATTTACAAAGAAACCAAAAAAGAGGAAAATTACTCCTAGGTTGAAAAGCAGGAGAAAGCCTAAGAGGGACCAGGCATTTGATCTGGACTTTAGAAATAGTTCAAATGTTCATAGCAAAGAGAAATGGAAGCACCAACATAAGCAAAGAAATGGTTTTCCCAAAGCAGGGTTCAGAGATTGTTGTACCACAGCACGTATGACAAGAGAAATGAGGTCTAAGATTGGAAAGGGAGGTTCAGGGCAGATTGTAGACAGCGTTACCAGGCAAGCTAAGGACTTCTGAATTGGTTTCTAAAGAAAATAAGGAAATTACATAACAATGTGAGCTTCAAGGACATTCATCTGGCAGCATTTTTAAAAGGTGGACTAAGGAAGAGAGTAACTAACTGGGTAAGTCCTTATTGAACAATACTCTTGCATACGGTATGTGAAGCCACTAGATACTCATGGAAGATCTTCCTTACATGTCTAAAACACCAAAAGCAATGGCAACAAAAGCCAAAATTGACAAATGGGATCTCATTAAACTAAAGAGCTTCTGCACAGCAAAAGAAACTACCATCAGAGTGAACAGGCAACCTACAAAATGGGAGAAAATTTTTGCAACCTACTCATCTGACAAAGGGCTAATATCCAGAATCTACAATGAACTCAAACAAATTTACAAGAAAAAAACAAACAACCCCATCAAAAAGTGGGTGAAGGATATGAACAGACACTTCTCAAAAGAAGACATTTATGCAGCCAAAAAACACATGAAAAAATGCTCATCATCACTGGCCATCAGAGAAATGCAAATCAAAACCACAATGAGATACCATCTCACACGAGTTAGAATGGCGATCATTAAAAAGTCAGGAAACAACAGGTGCTGGAGAGGATGTGGAGAAATAGGAACACTTTTACACTGTTGGTGGGACTGTAAACTAGTTCAACCATTGTGGAAGACAGTGTAGCGATTCCTCAGGGATCTAGAACTAGAAATACCATTTGACCCAGCCATCCCATTACTGGGTATATACCCAAAGGACTATAAATCATGCTGATATAAAGGCCCTTGCACACGTATGTTTATTGCCGCACTATTCACAATAGCAAAGAGTTGGAACCAACCCACATGTCCAATAACGATAGACTGGATTAAGAAAATGTGGCACATATACACCATGGAATACTATGCAGCCATAAAAAAGGATGAGTTCATGTCCTTTGTAGGGACATGGATGAAACTGGAAAACATCATTCTGAGTAAACTATCGCAAGGACGAAAAACCAAACATCGCATGTTCTCACTCACAGGTGGGAATTGAACAATGAGAACTCATGGACACAGGAAGGGGAACCTCACACTCTGGGGACTGTTGTGGGGTGGGGGGAGGTGGGGGGACAGCATTAGGAGATATACCTAATGCTAAATGACAAGTGAATGGGTGCAGCAAAACAACATGGCACATGTATACATATGTAACAAACCTGCACATTGTGCACATGTACTCTAAAACCTAAAGTATAAAAACAAAAAAAAAAAGTTAGTTTCGCTGGAAGATTTTAGAGTTGAAAAAAATTATAACTTTTTTGTGTTCTTTAAAAGATATTGATACATGCATCAGAATCATACTTTTCCACAATGACCACAAACAATGCAGAATAATATGGAAAATTCACACGATGGCAGATCATTAGCGTTATGCTCTCAGGTAGCACCACTCTACACCTCTCTCCATAGTAACTAGCTTCCTCTTCTTTACTGGCTGTTGACAGCTCCAAGTTGGATATGTCTGAGAAGTACTGTATATGGTTGTAATAATCTAAGTAGGAATGTCTAAAGTATAGCAATTACAGAAAAAAAAGGGAAAGCGGGGGGATGAATGGGATAGATGTTAGGGGTAAAGCAAGGGTAGTCAGTTTTTCCTCATCCTTCTGCCACGACTTGATAAGATGCCTATGGTATAGGCTCCCATAGAATACTACACACTGCTGGCCGGGCATGGTGGCTCACGCCTGTAGTCCCAGCACTTTGGGAGGCCAAGGCGGGCAGATCACGAGGTCAGGAGATCGAGACCATCCTGGCTAACACGGTGGAACCCCGTCTCTACTGAAAATACAAAAAATTAGCTGGGTGAGGTGGCGGGCGCCTGTGGTCCCAGCTACTCGGGAGGCTGAGGCAGGAGAATGGCGTGAACCCCGGGGGGCGGAGCCTGCAGTGAGCCAAGATCCTGCCACCGCACTCCAGCCTGGGCGACAGCGAGACTCCGTCTCAAAAAAAAAGAAAAAAAAAAAAGAATACTACACACTGCTAGCTCAGCACTTATCACATTATATCATAACTTCCTGCTTTCCTGTTTATGTATAACTCTCCTCAACTCAGCATCTCAAGGACTGCCTTGGTTATAATTGTATCCGAAGTACTTAACACAGTTTCTGGCATGTAGACAATATTCAGTACATATCTATTGACCAAATGATTCTAGCAGCAAATACATGAAATGACATCATAATTTTTCTACTTCTCATTAAGAGAAAGAAGTAATCTGCCCATTCTACTTAAGGATCCCATTCTTTGATCAAGGATTTAATTAGGTGAAAAGTGAGAATGTGCTCAGAGCCACGGTGACAAGTGCTGTCGGCAGAGTAGGAGATACCCCGACCTTCAAAATTTCCAAAGAATGCTTAGCAGTAGCCTCTGGGTTGTCCTTCTGGTATCTCTAACCACCTCGGTGAACACTACTGAGTTGGGTAGCATGCATGCACTGATGTTGCGTACAAAGCAGTAGCATGTGCATGGAGACTGGGAAAGTAACTTTGTGTAAAGTGATGGAGGGACACCAAAGGCAACCCCTGCTGTGCTGATGAGACTGGCTCTGGATTCAGTGGGCCAAAGAGTTAATGTTGTTTTATCTGAATGCGAATATAAATTTCACATTTATATGTTTATGTTTAAAGTATTTAGTCTAGAGGTACTGGTTTCAAAGTAACATTTCTTAATGAATAGTAAACCACTTATAAATCTAATATATCAGTAACTCCATATAAGATTATAATATTCAAAATTCCTCCTTAGGGTCACATTCGTTACATAAAACAGTTTTATTTTCAATAAAATCTTTATCAAAACATAAACATACAGTTCAAAAACTGTATCTTAATAAGGGTCAGAAATATTTAAAACAGAATTTTTAAATTAAACAGCAATTTTTACAATCTAATTACATAATGTATAATTTAATTAAAGTTATAAAAAAGACTTAGAGAAAATGTGACTTCAAGTTAAATTTAATCATGATGGAGTTTGAAAATGAGGCACTTGTTAAGAAATAATCTTGCTTCTTCTCTTCCTTCCCTACTTATTTCCTTTCTTGAATCATTAAAAACAAAATAAAAACAAAAAACTTATCAAGCAGCTACTTTCTGCCTGTGAGGCATAAAAGGCAGACTGGATCCAATCTTCCTAGAGCGCAGAGCTACCCTAGGTGCTATGGTCTGAATATGGTTTGTTTGTCCTCACCCAAATCTCAGGTTGAAATTTAATCTCCAGTGTGGTGGTAGTGGGAGGTGGGGCCTAGTGGGAAGTGGATCCCTACTGAAGGGCTTTGTGCCCTCCTTATGGTAGTGAGCTTCCGCTCTGGAGAGACTGATTTTGTTCTCACAGGAATGGATTAGTTGCCCCTGAGAGCGGGTTGCTATAAAGGCAAGATGCCTCTTGGATTTGGTCCTTCTTCATACACGCTCACTTTCCCTTTGACATTCTCCACCATGTTTTGACGCAGTACAAAAGCCCTCACTAGAGGCCAATCCAATGCTGGTGCCAGGCTGCTTGTTCAGCCTGTAGAACTCTGAGCTAAATAAATCTCTTTTCTTTATAAACTACCAAGCCCCAGGGCATTCCTTTATAGCAACACAAAATGGACTAAGACACTAAGTAATGTTGTTAATAATGATGGTAGAGCAAATAACCAAAGTTAAAAGTAATCTGTAAAAATAAACAAAGGCTATGTATGAGTGGTCCATTAAGTCCTACTAACCTTTATCAAGAACACAGTTTTTAGAAGTTTACCACCTCAGATACTTAAAGTGGGCTTCTGGAACTATTTCTTTCCCAGCATGCAGTAATAAAAATAAGAGAAAATGTTTTCTTTGTATGTCATTGTAAAAACTCAGCATACAGTACTTTAAAAAGTAAAAAGTGATTGTATACTTCATGGTAGAATATTACAAATTATATCCAGAAGTAGTATTCAGCAATAGAAAAATGTTAAATACATAATAGCCTTATGATAAAAACTTATGCCATCATTATGTTATAGAAAATATTTGGAGGCAAGGGAAAATGTTCACAAGGATGTGTTAAATGAAATTAAAATATAGGTTACAAGCAGAATATAGCATATACAAAATATACAAGATTGATTAGGGGAATGGTAACCCTACTTCCTCAAGAATCAAAAGCCTTTACTGTAACGTAGGGAAAATAAACAGAGGTTTCCGTTTCCTGTGTGAAACCCGTAGTTGTTCAACTCTGGTTGTGTATATTTTCATTCTGAACAATCAACATTTTATTTTGAAAGTGTTCATTATAGGCAGGAGAATGAAACCTGTCCATTTCTCCTACCCACAGCTCCTCCTAGAAATGAGAAAATAAACCCAATGCTTGTATACTTTCTCCAATATCTGAATTGTCATTATCCAAATAAATTTTATTAGCCATTTCCTAATAAAAACAGAGTTGCCAACTTTCCTCCTTTTAATTCTCCTTTTCCTATTTTTAGTTGCCAGTGTTCTGTAAATGGAAACCTTTTCTTAAAATAGAGGCCAGTAAAATGCTGTTTGCCCTCCTGCTCAATATCAAAGCTTAATGTCCAATGGCACATTAATAATAGACTATTAAAACTGCTTGGTCTACACACAGATACTCTGTAACACTCCAAGCCTCCATTAAGAAATAGAGTCCAGGGCTGGGCACGGTAGCTCACACCTGTAATCGCAGCACTTTAGGAGGTTGAGGCGGGTGGATCACCTGAGGTCAGGAGTTGGAGATCAGACTGACCAACATGGAGAAACCTCGTCTCTACTAAAAATACAAAATTAGCCAGGTGTGGTGACATGCATCTGTAATCCCAGCTACTCGGGAGGCTGAGGCAGGAGAATCACTTGAACGTGGGAGGCAGAAGTTGCAGTGGGCCAAGATAGCGCCACTGCAATCCAGCCTGGGCAACAAGATTGAAAATGTCTCAAAAAATAAAAATTACAAAAAGAGAAATATGGAGTCCAGAAAATGGCAGAATCAGATTAAGAAAATTCCATAAAGGAAGAAAAAATCTAAACTTTCTTTCAGGAACAGGAGGAGCAAGAATTGGATGATGGTGTATACCATTTATTAAGCACCTCTTCTGAGATTACCTGTAGAGGATGGGAAAATACAGACCAGACTTGATATTCCCAAGACCTTTTACCAATATCCACAAGTGGGAAAGCAGGGTGTTCCTTAGGAAAATAGGTTCTTAGTAGCAGTAGGATAAGGGTTACAGGCTCCACTGATGTCTCCAGTAAAACTTTTGTACCCTGAGAGAAAGGCATGTTCCTTTATACCCAGCATAGGTTAAAGAAGGGTAATCATTAGTACTGATATAGCTCTATGTTTCTCAAATTCTGTGAAGCTACTTTGCATTTGATTCAACCTCATAATATGAACTGTCATAGCAACTCATTCAACTGCCACCCACATATAAGTTTATAGTCTATTTTTAATTGAAACTCCATCTAAGTCAGAAAAATTAGCAAAACCCAAAAGCTCAACTAAAAAGAGGCTTATGAAATTATCTTTATAGTTTGGTGTGGGAGAGAGAAAAGGCAACCAACTACTTCAAAGAAACCAGTAAATGAGATTGTTGGCCTTTTAAGTCAAATAACCAACTTCAGATGTAGCAAGAAAAATTGTCAGTATCTACTTATGCTCTACAACTTTAAAATTTCCTTGGTTTTACAACAATTTTCACCCTATTTTTCCCAAAGAAAATTGTTTTAAAATGTAAAATAAGCATCCAATATCTAAATGTGTCCTTTTCTCTATTAAAAGGAAAAAAGGAATTATTTAAAAGGTCTAAGGTAAAAACGTATTTGTCATTAATGCAGGTACTCCACCTTCTGTTGAAAATAATTAACAATATTTTTCCCTTCCTAATGTTAAAAATTTCCTTGAAATGACTAAGAAAAATTTTTATTTTAACATGATACACAAAAGATGATTTCCAAAAGATCTTTTCCAAAGATGGGTTTTCCCTTCTAATCAGTGACTTAGGCTATTATCTAAAAGCAGTTATCAGCTTGATCTAAAAATTATTATGTATTTGTTAAAGCTATTATTGCTTGTTTTCATAAAAATCAATTTCTTTAAAGGAAAAAAAGCATAATTCTTCCCACATAAAATAAGAATGCTTATTTTTCTTTTCACTTAATTTATCATTCTTAGTTATCCTGGAAATGTGTCAAAATTTCATAGAAAGCACATTTCTCCCTCTCCCTCTCTCAATCTCCCAACCCTCCCTTCTTCTATCTTTCCCTTTTTCCATCTTTTTTTCACACACACAAACAAACATACACAGTTGCAGAAAGTTAAAATTGTTTTTACTTTGGAGTATTTCACTTTCAAACTGTCCTTTGGAAAAAAAAGTGATATATACACTTAAAAAAAGCCATACATTAAATTTCCAGAGGGTTTTTTTTTCCCTGATACTGGAATTATTCATTTTGAATAAATGTTCCAAGTGCACACCTTATCAGTAATTAAAATACCAATCAAAAGATATTTGCAAAGAGGAAAAAAATGTTATGGTAAAAACCTGAGGTGAGATAAGGACAAGATTTCCTACAGAAAACACAAATATACATTAATTCAGCAATGATGAATTCCAATAACATTATGCTATCACATTCATTTCACAAATCTTCACCAAGTGCCTACTAATGTGCAGGCACTGTCCTGTAACAGAATAAAACTGAAGAAAAAAATTTTCAAGGTCAAACCTTTTTTGTTCTTATAAAATTATACATATTTAACTTAATTTTTAAATATGCTCAATTTTTCTATAAAACTCATGTGACATTTTGAGCTTTCTATTTTAATGAAAAACTAAGAAGCAATTCTGAAAGCTGACAGCCTGTTGTCAGTGCATTTTTCATAACTACAATTAATATATTTTCCTTTGGAATTATTAATCTTTTAGGAACTGAATGTTTTATAAAACTAATTATTTCCCCTAAACTATGAAAGCATGACTTCCAGGAAGGAAAAAGGTTGAAGAAATTGGGAAATGAAGGGCTGTAAATCTGTAAATATAGAGGATCCAAGATGTCTCCACTGAACTAAACACTTCAGTTCTTTCAAAAGTATTCCGAATACCTAGCAGGCAAAAAGTGCAGCTTCTAGGATCCTCTCTTAATAGTAACTACCCAGGCTGAAAATAGACTTCCCCTGGCAAATCACTCACTGACTAATTGGGCGTCTTTGCTTGCTGGCTATTACGTAGTTCGTGCAGTTTATGCCACCAGCAATCATTGCTGATTGAGTACCTATAATATGCAGAGCATGCAGTTCTCAGAGATCCTCACAGTCTAGACCTGCAGAGTTTCAGGCCTCCTAGACCATCATGAAATTCTGAGATATGAAGAGATTTTCATTAAAAAAAATAAATAAAGACAAATTCTTTATTTTTTACTTCACACAGTTCAATTTTGACTTGTGACATTTCAAAAGAGAAAATTTTACAGCTATACCTAAAAGATGCATACAAATTGTCTTAATTGCAACAGATCAAGAAAACAAAACAATACTTAACCTTATGGTGTCAAGTTGAACAGTGGCATTCAAAAACTTTTATTTTTTCCTGAGAACAAGGAGATATAAACCATTCCACTTTCATCTTTTGACCATGATGTGAGCATAACCTCAATGAATCAAACCACACTGCATACATTAATCCTTAGTCACCTGTTGGGTTACCATTAAACTGTCAACAGATCGACTGTCATCAGATCAACTATTACAATATCACAGTGCTATGTTCAAGTAACCCTTATTTTCCCTAATAATTGCTCCAAAGTACAATGTACAAGATTAGTGATAATGGCATACTATTCTAATTATTTTTTTTTTTCTGGAGACAGAGTCTCCCTCTGTCATCCAGGCTGGAGTGCAGTGGCATGAACTCGGCTCATTGCAACCTCTGCTTCCCAGGGTCAAGCAATTCTCCTGCCTCAGCCTCCCGAGTAGCTGGGATCACCATGCCCGACTAATTTTTGTATTTAGTAGAGACGGGGTTTCACCATGTTGGCCAGGCCAGTCTCCAACTCCTAACCTCCGGTGATCCGCCCACCTCAGCCTCCCAAAAAGCTGGGATTATAGGCGTGAGTCACCTCGCCTGGCCTGCTCCAGTTATTCTATTTTATTATTAGTTATTGTTTTTAATCTCCTGTGCAAACATTATAAATTAAACCATCATAGGTACACATGTATAGGAAAAAACACAATATATACAGGATTTAGTACTAATCTAGTTTTAGACATCCACTGGGGGTCGTGGAATGTAATCCCCATGAATAACAGCAGGGGGATTACTGCAGTTTTTTTGTTTTGTTTTGTTTTTAAACTATTGAGCTGTAAAAGCAAACTGTAGAAGATCATATTTATTATACACCATTGATATAAAGTTTAAAAACAGTCAACTTGCTAAATATTGTTTAGGGACATACACACACACACACACACACACACACACACACACACAGTTGACCCCTGAACAATGCAGGGGTTGGGGCACTGGCCCTATGCACAGTCAAAAATCCATCTATAACTCTTGACTCCCCAAAAACTCAACTACTAGTAGCCTACTGCTAGCCAGAAGCCTTGGGGATAACATAAACAGTTGATTAACACATACTTTGTGGGCTGGGCATGGTAGCTCATGCCTGTAATCCCAGCACTTTGGGAGGCCGAGGCGAGTGGATCACCTGAGGTCAGGGGTTCGAGACCAGCCTGGCCACCATAAGGAAACTTCATCTCTAATAAAAATACAAAAAATTAGCTGGGCGTGGTGGTGGGCACCTGTAATCCCAGCTACTTGGGAGGCTGAGGTAGGAGAATTGCTTGAACCCAGGAGGCAGAGGTTGCAGTGAGCTGAGATCATACCATTGCACTCCAGCCTGGGCAACAAGAGCAAAACTCCATCTCAAAAAACAAAAACAAAAACACATATTTTGTATGTTATATGTATTATATACTACATTGGCACACAAAGTAAGCTAGAGAAAAGAAACTCAAAGAAAATCATAAGGAAGAGAAAATATATTTACTATTTATTAAACAGAAGTGGATCATCATGAAAGTCTTCATTGTCATCATCTTCACACTGAGCAGGCTGAGGAGGAGAAGAGGAGGGATTGGTCTTGCTGTCTCAGGGGTGGCAGAGGTAAAAGAAAATCTGCATGTAAGTAGACCTGCGCAGTGCAAGCCCACGTTGTTCAAGAGTCAACTGTATGTAGTATAAAGATGTATGCAGAAATGACAAGTATGGACTTCAAAACAGTGGTTACCTTCAGACAATGACGAAGAGCGATAGTACCAGAGGGGAGCGCACGGGAGGATTCCATTATATTTGTTCGTTTATTTATTTTTGAGACGGAGTCTCATTCTGTCACCCAGGCTGGAGTGCAGTGGTGCGATCTTGGCCCACTGCAACCTCTGCCTCCTGGGTTCAAGCGATTCTCCTGCCTCAGTCTCCCGAGTAGGTGGGATTACAAGAGTGCCCCACCACGCCCGGCTAATTGTTTGTATTTTTAGTAGAGACAGGGTTTCATCGTGTTAGCCAGGATGGTCTTGATCTCCCAACCTCGTGATCCACCCACCTCAGCCTCCCAAAGTGCTGGGATTACAGGCGTGAGGCACTGCGTCCAGCTATAATGTTTATTTCTTAAGCTTAGTTGTGGATATATGGATATTTATCATGTGTTGTATCAGGTTTTAGAAATACAACAAAACTTGTTATAAGTGGTATTAGTGGCAACTTGTTTTTCTTACTCCCCATTATTTTTTTTATGTATCTGTGATTAACTCCTCTTTGCTGCTTTATAGTATTCCGTTATATGTAACACACTATCTGGATGAGATATTTCTATTAATAGAGTCATGTAGTTACATAACCCATTCACGGCTGGATAATATAATATTGTCTTTCCATTCCATTTCTCACAGTTTCCTCCACAGTTCATACCTGCCTTGTTTTTTGTTTGCTGTTTTCTATGTACTCAAAACTGTCCCCCAGCTTTATAAATCTTCCCTGAATGTGTTTAAATACTCTCAATATTTATCAATTTCATCTTCTTGAAAAACATCTGGCTGGGTGCAGTGGCTCATGCCTGTAATCCCAGCACTTTGGGAGGCCGAGGCGGGTGGATCATGAGGTCAGGAGTTCAAGACCAGCCTGGCCAACATGGTGAAACCCTGTCTCTACGAAAAATACAAAAATTAGCCAGGTGTGGTAGTGTGCGCCTGTAGTCCCAGATACTCAGGAGGCAGAGGCAGGAGACTTGCTCGAACCTGGGAGGCAAAGGCTGCAGTGAGCCGAGATTGCTCCACTACACTCCAGCCTGGGTGACACAGCAAGACTCTGTCTCAAAAAAAAAAAATCTCCTGTGATCCTTCTGACTTCTGATCTAAACTGCTTTCTCAATAGGCTCTCTATTCAGCTGTCGAGTTGGAATTTTCCTTTCCCTCTTCGCAAGGGTTCCTTTCACCTCTCTCACTCATACTAGATTTTCTAATTCCTATATCTTATGTCTTCCTTTCTACTTGTTTTCTTACTTTTGGCAGAGAACGTACTACAGTAGCTTCTTCAGAAAAGGTGAATGGAGATGTTCATAATTGGTAATTTTGCTAGGTATAAAATTCTATGTTGGAAATAATTTTTTCTCAGATATTGAAGATGATGTTCCATTGTCTCCTTTCTTCCAGTATTTCTATTGAACAGCAAAACCTACTTTTTTCTCATCTGGACATTTGTAGGATCTTTTATTTATTCCTAGGGTTCCACAATTACTCAATAATATGTTTTGGTATATCTTCCCCCCCTTCCCCCCCGAGACAGTATCTCACCATATTTTCTGGGCTGGAGTGCAGTGGCTAATCAGAGGTGTGATTAAAGCACACTACAGCCTCAAATTTCTGGCCTAAAGCAATTCTTTCACCTTGGCCCCCCAAGTAGCTTGAACTAAAGATGCGACCAGCTGCCTCTGGCTGGTATCTAAGCCACACAGTCATTTTTATTGAATTTTATTCAATATGCTGGATAACTAGTGTGCCCTTTCATTTCGAATACTTGTCCTCAATACCAGAAAACATCCTTGATATATTTCTTTTTTTCTGCCCTATATTTTTCCTATTTTTATCTAATTCCGAAATTATTATTGTTGAACTGTTGTGCATCTTAGACTGCTTCTCTGATTTTTTCCTTCTCTATTATTTCAATTGTGTTTATAACACACAATAAGCAAAACTTAAGTATACAGCACAAATAATTTTTCCATGTGTGTATACACTTGAACTACAATTTATCTTCGTGTATTATACCATCTCTGATAGGTATATGAATCAACTCATCTTCCTGTGTTATAACCAACCTGTATTACAGCCATCTTTAATAGGTAGCCACTATTATGACCATGACCATAGTGCTATCTATTCTTAAACTTCACAAAAATGAAGGCATCTACTATATACTCCCTTGTGAATGGTTTCTTTCACTCAATAATTCACCTATGGGGTTACGTGTAGCAAGTCTGTTCTTTTTACTGCTATGAGTTCTCTAATTTTATTGTCTATCCTATTTCTTATCTCTCTGTACTGTTTTCTAGAGATATGCTCAACTTCATTTTCTAACCCTTTATTAGATTCAATTAAAATTTTTTTCTGGTTAAAAAAAATTCCACAAGCTGATTTTAATACCCTGCATGTTCCTTACAGGAACACATGTATGTATGTATGTATAAAAATCTTGGTTTTGATTGTCATACTTGCTTCCTCCACTAAGAAGAACCAAAATAGTGAGTGAATAGTCATACTTCAAATAGATCATCCAAGAGAGAACACTGGGATTTAACAGAAAGTGACAGGAAATACCTATGGCAAGGAAAAACGAAGGGAGGCAGACTGCTTGGCAGGGATCAGCTGGGAGCTGAGAGCTACTCCCCAATGTGGGGAAAAGGTAATTGAAAGATCCTCAGTAGATCACATTCCCACCATGGACTCCTGCAATCCTAGCTTTGGGAGAACCCCTCAGTCCTTACAGGCTCTGAAACTAACAGAGGGTAATGCCATGAGATTGTGCAACAGCACTGCTCCAAGGAGAGGAAAGAGCTCATGCTGGGTCCCACACACTCCCTGAGACCTAAACAGCTACAGCAAGGTACCATTTTTGAGTGCTGTCTACAACAGATTATGTACTGTCCTGGAACCCAACAGTGCCAGGGCTGAAGCTCAAGAGAAGCATGGCAGCTGCCTATGTGGCTTAGACATGAGCAAATATGGGCTACTGCACAGGAGGCTGAGGCACAAGCACCACTGGGGCTGAGGTGCAAGTAGTACATCCAGTGACAAGGCAGTTGTGCTGCTGCCTTGCCACTGGAGAGGCCTAGGCTGCCTGCCACTGAAGGCAGTCCCGCCCTTCCCAGTGGCAAGGCAGCAGCACAACTGCTTCCTCCCACCAGCTGAGCAATCTGACAGTAGCATGTGCATTGAGCCACTCCTGCGTAACACAGCTGGTACCTGCACTCACTATCAGAGGGCCTAAGGACAAGCCCACCTGGCCAAGCTTTGCCTTCTCCATGCCAGAGCAGAGTCTGGGGGTCAGGGGAGTACCCAGCCCAGTTCACCATTGTTGGCATCTGAACACTACTCCCATGGGCCTGAGGGTGGGCCTTTCCATCCAACTAATACCACTACAACTAACATCTACAAGCACATGCTGCCTGCGGGCTTGGAGACTGGCCTGTTCATCCCATTGCAGCAACCCAATATGAAAGCAAACTGCTCAGGAACCAGAGGGTTGTCCCGCCATTGTCACTGTCATTGCCCATGCCACACTAGTTGCCCAGAGGCCTGAGAACCTGCCCACTTGCTGGAACCAAGGCTTCAACACCTGGGTAAGTCACCTGGAGGCCCAAGTATTGGACCACCTAGACGTGCCAACATCAGTGCTGGTGTATGCAACTCTGAGGCCCAGGAACAGGCACACCAAACCTACCACTGCCACCACTAGGGCCCAAATACTGAACTATTTGGTATCCAAATCCCCATAGAAACTCCAGCACAACCTCCACTAATAACTACACCCTAAGCCACTAAGGAAATCACAGATACCACTGATGTTGTTTACAATTGAAGAAATCATACAAAGATTATACTACTAGCCTGCACCCAGAATCAAAGCCAAAGTGTCCTCACCAACCAACATCATAGATACATTTTCAGGAAAAGTCCTCCTCTATAAAAGCCAGAAATTCAAAAAACTGAAAGAAGCAACTGTTATATGAGATGTATAGATATTAATGTAGTAACACAGAAAACATGGAAAAGCAAGGAAATATTAATACCTCCAAAGAAACACAATAATTCTCCAGAAACATCCCAATCAAAAAGAAATTCATGAAGTCCCAGAAAATGAAAATTATCAGTTCTAAATAAGTTCAGTGAGATATAAGAGAATTCTGAAAACAAAAAACAAAAGATAATTCAGGACATGAATGAGAAATATACCAAAGAGATAGATATCATTAAAAAAAAAAAGAACCAAATAGAAGTTCTGGAACTATAGCTTCAACAATAGAGTAGAACAAGCAGAAGAAAGGTCTTTTGAAATAACACAGACCAAAGATAAAAAAGAATGAGTGAAGCATTTGTGATATGTGAGACATCATAAAATGACCAAAATCTGAATTACCAGGGTCCCAGATGGCGAAGGGAGAATGAAAGGGTTAGAAAACCAATTTAATGAAATAACAGACAAGTATGGCAAGATATTTAGAAATCCAGATACAGCAGACTCTCAGATCCCCAAGCAGATACAACATAAAAAGGTCTTCATAGCACATTATAGTCAAATTATCTAAAGTCAAAGACAAGAAATACTTCTAAAAACAAAAAGAGAAAAGTGTTTAGGCACCTATAATTTAAAAAAAAAAAAAACCCATCAGACTAACAATGAGTTTCTTTGCAGAAACCTTACTGACAAGGAGAAAATGGGATGATGTATTCCAAGTGCTGAAAGAAAAAAAAAAAGGCCAGTCAAGGATACCATAGCAAACAAAATTATCCTTAAAAAATGAAGAAAAAGTAGTCTTTCCCAGACAAACAAAAGCTGAGGGAATTCATCACCACCAGACCAGACCTACAAGAAACGCTCAAGGGAGTCCTAAACCTGGAAGCAAACTGACAACCATCTATCATCATGAAAATACGCAAATGTATAAAACTTAAGCACAAATGAGGAGGAGAAAGGTACAACTACAGAAAACTACCAAAACACAATGACAAACAAGAAAAGAGAAAGGAACAAAAAATATACAAAAGAACCAAAAACAATTGACTATATAACAGCAACAAAATGTTATATATTAATAACCACCTAGAATACAAATGAATTAAACTCTTCACTTAACAGATATAGACTCACTGAATGAATTAAAAAAATGACCTAACTATTTGCTGTCTACAAGAAATGTACTTTACCTGTAAAGACACATATAGGATGAAAGTAAAGGGAATGGAAAAAGTCTACTCAAATGGAAACTAAAAGCAAGCCAGAGTAGCTGTGCTTACATCAGATAAAATAGACATTGAGTCAAAAAAAAGGTTAAAAAAAAAAAAAAGACAAGTATATAATGATAGAGTCATTATTCCAGGAGGAGGATAAGAGGATATAATGGTTCTAAATATATTAATATATGCACCTAACACTAGAGCACCCACATTCATAAATAAAATATTACTAGATATAAGGAGACAGAGGCTCCAATACAATAGTGGGAGACTTCAACATCCCACTCTCAGCATTAGATAAATAATCTAGACAGAAAATCAGTAAAGAAACATCGGATTTAAACCGGACTTCAGACCTAATGGACCTAACAGACATTTACAGAGATTGTTATCCAATAACTGCAGAATAGACATTATTTTCATCAGCACATGGAACATTATCCATGACGGGCCATAGGCTAGGGCACAAAACAAGTCTCGATAAATTTGTAAAAATAGAAATCATAGGCCAGTCACGGTGGCTCATGCCTGTAATCCCAGCACTTTGGGAGGCCGAGGCGGCAGATCACCTGAGGTCAGGAGTTCGAGATCAGCTTGCCCGGCCAACATGGTGAAACCCAGTCCCTACTCAAAACACAAAAATTTGCGAGGCATGGTGGCAGGTGCCTGTAATCCCAGCTACTCGGGAGGCTGAGGCAGAGAATCGTTTGAATCCGGGAGGCAAAGGTTGCAGTGAGCCAAGATCATGCCACTGAACTTCAGCCCGGGCCACAGAGTAAGATTCTGTCTCAAAAAAAAAAAAAAAAAAAAAAGAAAACAAAATAGAAATCATATGTCTTCTCAGACCACAATGAAATACAACTAGAAGTTTTAACCAAGAGGAATGTTGAAAACCATAGACTCAGGGATGTTGAACAAAATGCTCCTGAACAAACACTGGGTCAATAAAAACATTCAGATGGAAATAAAAATATTTATTGCAAGAAATGAAAATGGAAAAACAACATACCAAGACGGGTGGGATACAGCAAAAGCAGTACTAAGAGGGATATATAAAACAATAAATGCCTACATTTAAAAAGTAAAAAGATTTTAAATAAACAATCTGATAACATACCTCAAGGAACTAGAACAAGAACAAACCAAACACAAATTGGCAGAAAGGAAGAAATAATAAAGATAAGAGCAGAGCTAAACAAAATAGAGACTAAAAAAGGAATACAAAGCATCAATGAAGTGAAAAATTCGTTCTTTGAAAAGAAAAAATTGATAAACCACTAGAGCTAGACTAACCAGGAAAAGAAATGACCCAAATTTTTAAAAAATGAAAAAGGAGACTTTATAATTGATACCACAAAACTACAAAAGATCATAATAGACTATTATAAGTAACGATAACACTAACAAACTGGAAAACTTAAGAGAAAATGGATAAATTCCTAGAAACATACAACCTACCAAGATTGAATCAGGAAGAAATAGAAAACCTGAAAAGACCAGTAAACGAGAACTTGAAGCAGTAATTAAAATGTCTCCCAACAAAGAAAAGCCAGGACTGGAGAGATTCACTGCTGAGTTCTACCGAACACACAAAAAACTAATATCAATCCTCCTCAAACTATTCCAAGAAATTGAATAACAGCAAATTTTCCCTAACTCATATCATGAATCCAGCATTACCATGATACCAAAACCAGACAAGGATATAATAACAACAAAAAACTATAGGCCAATATCTTTGAAGAACACAGACGTAAAATCCTCAACAAAATACTAGCAAACCATAACTCAACGGCACGACAGACAATATTTGCAAACTATTCATCCAACAAAGGACTAATATCCAGAATATGCAAGAAACTCAGTCGACAATAGAAAAACAAATAATCCCATTAAAACATGGGCAAAGGACATGAATAGACAATTCTCAAAAGAAGACATACAAATGACCAATGGGTATATGAAAAAATGTTCAACATCACTAATCATCAGGGAAATGAAAATCAAATAACACATCATGATCAAGTGGAGTTTATACCAGAGATCCAAAGATGATTTAATATATGCAAATCAATCAGTGTGACACATCACATCAACAGAATGATAGACAAAAACCATACGATCATTTCAACTGATACAGAAAAAAAGTGACAAAATTCAATGTCCCTTCATGATAAAAACTGTCAACAAACTAGGCACAGAAGGAATATACCTCAAAATAATAAAGACCATATATGACAAACCCATAGCTAACATATACTGAAGAGAAAAAAGTTGAAAGCCTTTCCTCTACAAAATGAAACAAGAATGCCCACTTTCACCCCTCCTATTCAACACAGTACTGGAAGTTCCAGCCACAGCGATCAGTCAAGAGATAAATAAAAGACATACAAATTGGAATTGAGGAAGTCAAATTGTCCCTCTCTGCAGATGACATGTTCTCATATTTAGAAAAACTAGGCCGGGCGCGGTGGCTCACGCTTGTAATCCCAGCACTTTGGGAGGCCGAGGCGGGCGGATCACGAGGTCAGGAGATCGAGACCACGATGAAACCCTGTCTCTACTAAAAATACAAAAAAATTAGCCGGG
Source organism: Hylobates moloch (assembly GCF_009828535.3). NCBI lineage: Eukaryota > Metazoa > Chordata > Mammalia > Primates > Hylobatidae > Hylobates > Hylobates moloch. Next base: position 59,294,580 of record NW_026652283.1, read on the forward strand.
TGTGGTGGCGGGCGCCTGTAGTCCCAGCTACTTGGAGAGGCTGAGGCAGGAGAATGGCGTGAACCCGGGAGGCGGAGCTTGCAGTGAGCCGAGATCGCGCCACTGCACTCCAGCCTGGGCAACAGAGCGAGACTCCGTCTCAAAAAAAAAAAAAAAGAAAAACTAAAAGAGTCCAACAAAAAATCTCTTAGAGTTGATAAGCAAATTCAGTAAAGTTGCAGAATACAAAATCAACAAACAAAAATCAGAAGCATTTCTAGGCACCAATAATGAAATAGCCAAAAAAGCATCAAGGAAATCCAATTTACAATAGCTAAAAAGTAAAATAAAATACTTAGGAACACACTTGACCAAGGAGGTGAAAAATCTCTACCAAAAAAAGCTATAAAACACTGATGGAAAATATTGAAAAGGGTATAAACAAATGGAAAGACAACCCATGCTCATGGATCAGAAGAATTAGGATTGTTAAAATGACCATCCTGCCCAAAGCAATCTAAAATTTAATTCGATCCCTATAAAACTACAATGTAATTTTTCACAGAGTTAGTAAAAAGAATCCTAAAATATGTATAGAGCCAAAAAAGAGCCAGGATGGCCTAAGCGATCCTGAGCAAAAAGAACAAAGCTGGAGGTAGCGCACTACCTGACATCACATTATATTACAGAGCACAGAATCCAAAACAGCATGGGAATAGCATAACAACAGACAAAAAGACGAATGGAACAAAACAGAAAAGACAGAAATAAATCCACCTATTTACAACTAACTGATTTTTGACAAAGGCACCAAGAACATATGCTGGGAAAAGGATACACTCTTCAATAAATGATGCTGGGAAAATTGGATATCCATATGCCAGAGAATGAAACTGGACCATTATCTCTCATCACATACAAAAATCAATTAAAGATGGGTTAAAGACTTAAAAGTAAGACCCGAAACTATGAAACTAATAGAAGACAACATAGTGAAATTACTTCAGAACACTGGTCCAGGCAAAGATTTTATAGCTAAGACCTTGAAAGCACAAAAAACTAAAACTAAAATAAACAAAGGGGACTATATTAAACTAATAAGCTTCTGCACAGCAAAGGAAATAATCAATATAGTGAAGAGACAACTTGTTGAACAGAAGAAAATATCTGCAAACTATTCACTCAACAAGGGATTAATATTCAGAATATCCAAGGAACTCAAGAATAAAAAAACAAATATCCCATTAAAAAGTGGGCAAATGACACAAATAGACAATTATCAACAGAAGACATACAAATGACGAACAGGTATATAAAAAAATGTTCAATATCACTAATCATTAGGGAAATGCAAATCGAAACCAGAAAGAGTTATCATCTTACCCCAGGTAGAATAGCTATTAAAAAAAAAAAAAGATAACAGATGCTGCCGAAGATCTGGAGAAAAGGAAACTCTCATACACTGTTGGTGGGAATGTAAATCAGTACAACCACTATGGAAAATGGTATAGAGATTTCTTAAAAAAAAAACAACAAAAAAAAAAACCATAGAGCTACCATATGATCCAGCAATCCAACTACTGGTTATCTGTCCAAAGGAAAAGAAGTCAGTATATCAAAGGGATACCTGTACTTGCATGTTATCACAGAACTGTTCACAGTAGCAAAGATATGGAATCAACCTAATTGTCCATTGACAGATGAATGGATAAAGAAAATGTTGTACATATATACAATGGAATACCACTCAGCCATAAAAGGAAGTCAATCTTGTCATTGCAGCAATGTGATTGTAACAGGAGGTCATTATGGTATGTGAAATAACCCAAGTAGGGAAAGATAAATACCATATGTTCTCACTCATATGTGAGAGCTACACAACTTGATCTCACAGAAATCGAGAATAGAATGAGGTACCAGGGGCAGGGAGGAGTGTGATGGTGGGAGGTAGAAATGAAGAGAGGTCAATGAATGGGTACAAACCTACAGCTAGATAGAAGAAATAAGTTCTAACACTAGATATTAGACTAGAGTGACTATAGTTAACAACAGTATTATCATATATTTCAAAACCGCTAGAAGAGGGGACTTAAAATGTTACCAAAACATAGAAATGATAAATTGTCAAGGTGATGATACCCGAAATATCCTGACTTGATCATTACACATTTTATGCATCTAAAAATACTTACATGTACCCCATAAATACATAACATATTATGAATCAATAAATGTTTAAAAATCTTCATTTTGTTTCATTTTCTATCATCTCCCCAGATATTAATCTTAGTTTAGCTTCTTTTGATGTTTTTTTTTCCTCTTCCCTGCATAGTCTTATTCAAGTTGTTTTTATTTTTTTGTTTTGGTCTCTAAAAAAAAAGTCAAATGCTGTCTTCCAATGCCTAATGATATTTGGCTGTATGCTCATATTTAAGAATAGGGCACCAAAAGGCTAAGTGGAAGGCCAGTAGAACGGATAGGGCTTGTTGACAGTTGTGTTCATTGAAAGATGACGTGACTGAGCTACATCCTTGGGGAACTCCTGGGGAATTTGTAAGTCTTTCTTTCTTGGACTTCTTAAATTTGGCATAGAAAACTCTTCTAGTCTCTTACCTTGATTATATATACTTGATTACCAATATGCTGAGGGCTAACAGAAGACTGAAGTCTCAACACTCAAAAGGCAAAAATTCCATGTACTATCACTGATTCAATCTAGTATTCACCAGCTAATATCGTCTGGATGTGTGTCTCGGCCCAAATCTCATGTTGAAAAGTAATCCTCAGTGTTGGAGGTAGGGCCTAGGTGGGAGGTGACGGAATCATGGGAGCAGATTTCTCATGAATGATTTAGCACCATCCTCTTCGTGCTATCCTCACAATAGTGAGTTCTCATAAGATCTGATCCTTTAAAAATGTATGGCGTTTCCCACCTCTCTCTCTCGTTCCTGCTCTGGCCATGTGATATGCTTGCTCCCGTTTCACCTCAGCCATGATTGTAGGTTTCCTGAGGCTTCCCCAGAAGCTAAGCAGATGCCAGCATCATGCTTCCTGTTTAGCCTGCAGAACTGTAAGCCAACTAAAGCTCTTTTCTTTATAAATTACACAGCCTCAGGTATTTTTCTTTTCCTTTCTTTTTTCTTTTTTTTTTCCCTTCCCTCCACTCCCTCCCCTCACCTCCTTCCCCTTCTTCTTTTTTCTTTTCTTTTCTAGACAAGGTCTCAACCACCCGGGCTCAAGTGATTCTCCCAGCTAAGCTTCCTGAGTAGCTGGGACTACAGGCACATGCCACCATGCCCAGCTAAGTTTTTGTAGAGATGGGGTTTTACCATATAGCCTAGGCTAGTCTTGAACACCTGAGCTCACATGATCACCAGCCTAGGCTTCCCAAAGTGTTAGGATTACAGGTTTGGGTCACTGTGTCTGGACTCAAGTATTTCTTTATAGCAACGCAAGAATGGCCTTATACACCTGCCTCTGCCTTCTGCTGTTCTGCAATATCCATGGTCCTGGCAACCATATTTTACCCTCTACAGAATATACGCCTTTAGTTTTCTGCCAAGTAGGAGGGGCTTTACTGTATGACGGCCCAGCTGTATGAGGAGGATGGGATCTTGAAAACCAACTACTACTTTTTTTTTTTTTTTGAGACAGAGTCTCGCTCTGTTGTCCAAGCTGTAGTGCAGTGACACCATCTCGGCTCACTGCAACCTCCACCTCCCAGGTTCAAGCGATTCTCCTGCTTCAGCCTCCTGAGTAGCTGAGATTACAGGTGCGCGCCACCACATCTAGCTAATTTTTGTATTTTTAGTAGAGATGAGGTTTCACTATGTTGGTCAGGCTGGTCTCGAACTCCTGACCTCCTAATCCACCCGCCTCAGATTCCCAAAGTGCTGGGATTACATGTGTGAGCCACTGCACCCAGCCACCACTTTAACTCCTGCTTCCAAAAGTCCCTAGTGTTTCCAATTTCTGAGTTGTATAAGATGCTGGTATATACATCAGATTTTTGTCAGTTTCCCCACTACAAACTTATAATTAGGATTCCTCAGGTCTAAATTAGTTAGCACTCATCCACCTGCCTTCCAGCTTCCAAATTTTATTACTTATCTCCTCGCTAATTTTCTTTGCCCTTGCAATTTTATTTGTTTAAAAACTTCTTTACTTTTGGAGGGGCATTGGGAAAGACCTGAGCTATCTGCATATCTTTGTATCTAACCAGAAGTCCTTTTTGCTTTTTTGCTGTTATTTTGAAAAGAAACATAAAATTCATGAAGCAAGAAATCTGATTCTAAATTTAGATTGTAGCTGTACCTTTTCAAACTTAGTTTTCTATAAGCTTCTTCTATCAAAGGATAAGCCATTGAAAAAGTGAAAATTTCCAATCAACTAATCATTTCATCTAAATAAAATCAATAAACTCACATGACAGATTTTACCATGATTTGAAATGAACAGATGCTTTGCAATAATTTAGAATATTACTAAATAAGCTGCTAGATTCCAATACATCCAATCAAAATATTTTTCTTTAATTACAATGATTGAATCAAATTAATTTCTTTAGCCTATAATTAAGGTTTTTATTTTCTGTGGAATATAAATTTTATTAGCCACTATCATAACTCGCTGCTATATTTCAAATTATATGAACCACCTGGGTTCTTCAATATGATGTTTTAGTTATCACCACAATATGTTCTTGAAACTAAAACACTGTTTTTTTGAGAAAGAGTCTCACTATGTCGCCATGCTGGAGTGCAGTGGTGCGATCTCGGCTCACTGCAAACTGCGCCTCCTGGGTTCAAGCAATTCTCCTGCCTCAGCCTCCCAAGTAGCTGGGACTATAGGCATGCACCACCATGCCCAGCTAATTTTTATATTTTTAGTAGAGACGGGGTTTCACCATGTTGGCCAGCATGGTCTCAATCTCTTGACCTCGTGATCTCCCTGCCTCAGCCTCCCAAAGTGCTGGGATTACAGACCTGAGCCTCTGTGCCTGGTGGAGACTAAAACACTTTTCAAATCAGATGTCTAGAGGATAAGAAAGCCTAGATTATTCACACGCCATTTTAGTTTTGAGCACAATGTTTATCTCAACATACTAACTGATATTCTAAAATATTCACTGGAGTTTCAAACAATGAATTTTTTAAAACAATATAAAGAATCAAATGTGAAGTAGAGTTATTTTGTGCTGTTTCTATAGCAGTCAAGAAATGATTAGTGAGAAAGTAAAAACAATTCAGTTTATATATTCGATGTTGTTAAATAATTAGTTTTTATCATAAGCCTGTTTTGATCTTAATAATTAAAATTCACTCTGCATCAGTTGCTATAGCAGCACAACTTCACTGAACAATGAATTCCTCAAGTTCTGCTGTGAAGTCACTGCTGGCCTGAAGTCTTTACTTTGAGACTAGAGAATTAAATATATAATTTTCTAGTTCATAAATGTCTAGTCAATATTTGGAATTGCTTTGCAATCTATAGCAAGAGTTTTGCTCTCAGAGTCCTGAGGACTGAGGCTTTTTATTTGGCTTTCATTTCATATCCCTTTAATAAATGAAAACATTCTTGATAAGAACCATTTCAGCAGGGCTCACCTCAGACAGATTGGCTACAACTATAAATAGTAAAATCTGCCATCTGCCTTTCTATTCTTGTGCTGAATGCAGTGCTGGCATTGTGTTCATACTTCACTGGTGCCAGGCCTGATGCTGTATAGCCAGCAGCAACAAAAAATAATAGTGCAAGACAGAGATAATGAAGTGAAGAACAGAAATGGTACTACTATAATTAACTGCTGTTTTGATATTCACCACAGTAAAGAATACACAATGGGGCTGAGAGACTAAAGCCACATTTTGCCTTAGCCTCTTTAATGGGTTTGAAATCAAACTGTTGTTAAAGGCCAGTGATTTTTACATCACTGATAATTAATTAAAATGTAAAGAACCTATGCACAGTTAGCAATGTATGTTTGCCATGTTAGCAAGAGACTCAATAGATGTGCCATGTATTTTTTATTCTAATAGCATTTAATGAGGATCTCTTTTTACAATCATGGATATTTTCCTGTTCTATTTTAGAAAGATAAATGTTATGGTTAATATTGAGTGTGAACATGACTGGATTGAAGGATGCAAAGTATTGATCCTGGGTGTGTCTGTGAGGGTGTTGCCAAAGGAGATTAACATTGGAGTCAGTGGGCTGGGTAAGGCAGACCCACCCTTAATCTGGTGGGCACAATCTAAGCAGCTGCCAGAGAATATAAAGCAGGCAGAAAAACATAAAAAGGTGAGACTGGCCTAGCTGCCCAGCCTACATCTTTCTCCCATGCTGGATGCTTCCTGCCCTCAAACATCGGACTCCAAGTTCTTCTGTTTTTAGACTTGGACTGGCTCTCCTTGCTCCTCAAGCTTGCAGACAGCTTGTTGTGGGAACTTGTGATCATGTAAGTTAATAAACTCATATACATAAATATATATATATGTGTGTGTATATATATGTATGTGTGTATATATATATTTACACATGGAAGTTGATACAAAAATACAAACAAAAAGTATATAAATATATATAACGTGTGTGTGTGTGTGTGTGTGTGTGTGTGTGTGTGTGTGTATATATTAGTTCTGTCTTTCTAGGGAACCCTGCCTAATGCAATCAGCTTTCTATAATACTTCCATAATCAGCAATGATGAAAAAGTTATACTGAACCATTTCCCATGCTCTTAGTTCTGAAACCTCAAGCAAATTTTAATTTCATACACAGCTCCCATCATTCCTGTTGGGAACTGAAATCCTCAGCTACTGTAAAATACAGACTTTTTCTGGTCTTGCTGTTGTATACATCTGACCAGTTTTAAATAGAGAGTGACTGTCAAGGCAATCATTTGTACAGTAGAATTGAAGAAGGCTACTGCCATAATGCATATTCCTCTAACAGCAATTACTGAAGCCATTAGCTTATTTATACAACTAGCAGCCAACTTCCAGAAGGCACCATTCATTCCTGAAGTGCCATTCATATAGAACACAATGTGAACGGCATCTCCTTGAACTGTACAACATGGCTGTACTAAATGTATATTTAACGCCCAAGAGGAGATGAATACAGAATACAATCTACCCTCCAATCCATAGGTTCTACATCTGCAAATTTGATCAACCAGTTATTGAAAATATTCAGGAAAAAATAACAATACAGCAATAAAAAATACAAACAAAAATACAGTTAACAGCTATTTAAATAGCATTTACAATGTATTAGGTATTATAGGTAATCTAGAGATAATTTAAAGTGTACAAGAGGATGTGTGTAGATTACATGCTAATACTACACCATTTAATATAAGAGACTTGAGCATCCTGGAGGTTGGTGTCTGTGGGCATCCTGAAACCAATCCCTCCTAGATACTGAGGGAGGCTTTATACGGATAGTTCAATCCTGTGACTGTCAAACCTGGTCACATATCAGAAACACCTGGGCAGTAATTTAAACATACTCTTGCCTGGACCTTGTCCCAGACAAGTTAAATCAGAATCTAACATGACCAGAATCTCAGGTCCTGGCATTGTTTTCTGTTTTTCATTTTTTAATGTGCATTTTTGTTTGCTTTTAACTTCCCTTAGGCAATTTTAATGTACGACCATGGTTGAAAACCACTGATATAATGATATCACTTCTGATTAAGTCTTTCAAGACAAAGACAAATGATTTAACCTTCTGTATCCATTGACACCACAAAATATTTTACCTAAAACTCTTAAGTAGCTTTAACATTAAAAAGAAACTTAGTAATATGCTTAACTGCCAAATGTTAACAAGCATATATAAAGAACGATGTCAATGAAAATATAAAGAACTATGTCAATGCAAAATAACATCCAAAACAATATCAACTGTGTTAAGGTATAAAATAATAAGAAGGAATTTCAATGTGATACATTAAAGACAAACATTCTTCAGGAGTGGAACACATTGCTTCGTGAAAGAAACAGAGGTACTGAGTAGAATGGGGTACATCTGGAAGAGTCTACAATAATCAAATAGTATTTACTTTCAATAGCTATAGTTGATTTTTTTACCTCATAATAAGGAAGGGAGAAGTTTAACAAGCACAGCTCTGACTTCTACAGTGTATTTCTACAGAATCTACTTCTATGGATACAGGCATTTTTTAAACTTCCCTTTCTAGAAATTATATCAATAGCCCCCCTAGAACTGCAGTGATATAATTTGTTCACTCCAGATCTATAATGTTTTATCACTGGTCTAGTCACTTTCCAGGAGAGAATCTCTAGCTCTCTTAAAGATGGAGGCTTTTAACAAAAAATTTTCAGGGATATAAAAATATTCCAAAAGATGTGTTTCTCTCAAATTATGTCCTCAAAATGATTTAACCAAATCCTTTTAAATTTCTCCCTACAAAACATATGAAATAAATACTTCCCATGAATGTATAACTCATCAATGTAATAAAAATGCTTTTAATAACATATGGTTAAGTTACATTGCATCCCCATAATATCTCATTAATGCTAATAATCTTATACCTTAGTGAAATATTATTCACATCTGTATCTGAGCTTCTCCCCTTAGTGAAATTTTAGGGACTTTATAACAAGTTTCTCTTTGGAATAATTGATGAGCTCCACATTTTAAAATAATTGTGTGCTAACACTTGAATACAGGACTACATTAACAACAACGTTTCAAAGCACCAATAATTTATTTTATTTATTAATTAATTTATTTATTTTTGAGATGAGGTCTCGCTCTGTCACCCAGGCTGGAGTACAGTGGCATGATCTCAACTCACTGCAACCTCTGCCTCCCGGGTTCAAGCGATTCTCCTGCCTCAGCCTCCCAACATCAATAATTTCTTAAAAATTACCGTTCAAATTCTTGGGTTCAACTCTCAGCTCTGCCACTTAAGTAGGAATAGTTATTAAACCTTGGTAAGCCCTAATTATAACACACTTGTTTTGAGGATTAAATGAGAAAATGCATACAGTATGTATCACAGTGCTTGGCACACAGTGTGTACTCAGTAAATATTATCTACTGTAATTATCTATTGAGTCTCGATAAACTCTAAATTTGGCCTTTATATTCAATTAATAGTCATTGATTCAAGGATGTTCTTCAAATTAATATTGAAAAAGATAGGGCCAGGCATGGTGGCTCACACTTGTAATACCAGCACATTGGGAGGCCAAGGAGAGAGGATCACTTGAAGCCATGAGTTCAAGACCAGCCTAGACAACATAGGAAGACCCCCCCATCTCTACAAACAATTCAAAAATTAGTCATATTTTTGTATTTTTTGGTGAGAAGTGTAGTAAAGGGATAACTCTGGAAATTACATGTATAGGCATATTTGGCATATGCCTATAGTCCCAGCTACTCAGGAAGCTGAGGGAGGAGGATCACTTGAGCCCAGGAGGTCGAGGCCGCAGTGAGCTGTGATTGTGCCACTCTGCACTCTAGTCTGGGTGACACAGCGAGACCCTATCTCAAAGTGTGTGTGTGTGTGTGTGTGTGTGTGTGTGTGTGTGTGTGTGTGTGTGTGTTGTGTGTGTGTGTGTGTGTGTGTGTGTGTGTGTGTGTGTGTGTGTGTAGAGCTTCAGTTTTCATCCCTTGACTTTCATAATAATCTATATTGTTAATAAAAGTTCTTAAGTTTATTTTGCAGTTGAATATTTGCAAGTGATTTTCCAGGAACTATCATTATTACTGTTTTTTAGACACTTCTATTAGAAGCTTGGCTTGTATTTTGATTAACAAATAACTAGCAGTTGCCTAAGAAATGTCTCCAAGTGATCTAAGTTACAAATATCATAATAGGACCCAACTTAAGATACAGTGCTCATTCTATCATTTTTATTTTAAAAATAAAAATAATTTCCAGAGTTATGCCTTTACCACCATTATCAGCAATGAGAAGGACTATTTCTATTTATAGTAACCCTTATCTACCAAGTATGGGTCAGTAAATATGCAGAAAGCACTTCAATACAATATACCTAGTCATGGTGGGCTACTCCAGATTTTTAAAATACCATCACTGTTCTTAAGGAACTTGTAATTCAATGAAACACGTAAGTATGGTTGCAGCAATAACAAACATTTAGACAGTAACTAACACAGGTATTAAGGTCTGTATGTGGAAACCAACCAATTTGCAAATGTAACAAATCAGTCTTCAAACTACAGTATAATACTTAAGATCTCTCAAAACTTATTAGACTTATTACCTCAAACTGCAGATAAGCTAGAAAATCAACACTCCTGCCAAGTGGGAACAAGCCCTGTTTCTGAATAAATTATACTTCAGTGTGTGTGCATGCACAAACACAGGGACACACATTTTCAAAGCTGTAATAGCTCAAGTATCATCTAATTGATTTTAAGATTTTATCTAATCTTATTATAAGAGCAGATAATTTTACTTCCCAAAAGTGGTGGATATTTTGAATGAATTAGAGTTGTTCTTAATATTTGTCAATTTTCCTAGATTATCTGTAATTACAGTAACTACTTCATAGGATACAAAATTTCAGTGGGAGTAAACTCAAGAGAGCTGTTGTACAAAATCGTGACTATAGTAAATAACAACGCATTGAAAATTGCTAAGAGAAATTTTTTTAATCGGAAAAAATATACACTCTTCTCCCTCAATTATTTGATACTGGAAAATAGTAACTTTTTCAGAAAAATGTTATATTAATATATAATTGGATTAATAATGTTATTTTAAATGAAGTAAAAACATTTTTTAAATTTCTTAGGTTTGATTTCTAATATGGAAAATATCAAAAGACAAAACCTACAAAAACAAAAATTATCAGGGCCCTCAATAATTTTTAAGCATATAAAGCAGTTCTGAGACTAAAATGTTTGAGAAGTACTGCAACAGACTGAATTAGATTCTCAGGGCCCAGCCTGCAAATTTGGATCCAATCAAAAACCCATCAGAAAGAATTGTGATTAAAAAGAGTGTGGTGTGATTGAATATGCTGTGTGAAAACAAAGAAAGAAAATCATCTTGGTCTAGAAACCAAGGTTAGCTAAGAAAAAAGGATGAGGAAAAGCAAACATTTGCTGAGGGAAAACTCCATAGTGAAACTGAGGCTCCTGGGACTGTAATTTTGGCCTCAATGTTCTTATGCATCTACTTAACAAATGTAAATGGCAGTGCAACGTTTAAACAAGTACATATATTTAATTCATGATAAAAATCAGCAAACTGTGTAAGTTATAACTTATAGCAAATTACCTTCCTCTATCTCGTGGTCTTTAACTGATACAGAACTCTTTCAGGTCAAGCTTCTTGAGGAACTGGTCTATGGCTGCTGTTCTACTTCCTTTCCATTTCTTGTCTCCTTAAAGTCTGGCTTCTATCTCACTCTCCTTACCTAAATTTTTAAAGGTGGAAAATGAATCCTACCAACACGAAGATCCCTCCCCAGTTTTTTGTTTTTTGTTTTTTTTTTTTTGGCTTAAAATATAACACATGCTTCATGATTTAAAAATCCAGTATAACAAGACAGCCCATGATTCCACTGTTGTCATGAGTCCACTTTCGAGAGGCAACTTATCATCTAATAGTAATAATTATTCCTAAATAGCCATATGCTTATATTGCTATTTCTTGATTTATTAATTTCAAATTTTGCCCTTAGGTTCCTGCTCTGATAGCTGAACCTTCATCTTTAAAAGAACAGCAGCATTCAGTGCTATCACTTTCCAGTCTTCATGATACTCTCCTCTTGACTTTCATGACACTGTGTCATCCCAAAATAATCATGATTTTGTTAGTTTGGCTTTACAATTTCTCATATGGAGTGTGCTTCAAATTTATTGCCTCTTAGTTACAGATCTAACAAAGATGTTATTTGTACTATATATTTTAAAGAAATTTCTCTAAATAAAACTATTTTAGATAATGTTACTATAACATTAAGAGAAACTCCATATCAAAATAAGCTGTGAAAAATGTTAAGTTGGAAAAGCATTTGTTACATTAATCAAAACATGTCAGTAATATGGTATAGCCTATAATAATGATTTAGTCTAGAAAAGTGGCAAATGACAACAGCCACTAGGCTCAAATTTTATTTATTTATTTTTGGGGGGATAAGGTCTTGCTCTGTTGCCTAGGCTGTAGTGCAGTGGTGTGATCATGGCTCACTGCAGCCTCAACCTCTCGGGTTCAAGTGATCTTCCTACCTCAGCCTCTGGAGTAACTGGACTACAGGCATGTCACCAAGCCTGGCTATATTTTTTTATTTTAATTTTAGAGACAGGGTCTCACTATGTTGCCCCAGCTGGTCTCAATCTCCTAGCCTCAAGCGTTTCTCCTGCCTCAGCAATTTTAGTCTCCCAAAGTGCTAAAATTACAGGCGTAAGCTACTGCATCTGGCCTCAAAGTTTATTTTTTCAGGTAGTAAATAATCCATTAAATGGCAGATATTATATTTCAAACCAAATACAAGTAAATAATACTTAAAATTATATTGATAAATATTATTGAGTGATGTTATAGAATCAAGATTTTAAAAGCATGGGAAAATATAAATGAAAGTGCTTACTAGATGCTATTTGTGCCTTTTATGAATGATTAAATTGGAATAAAAGCATCATGTGGCTATAATATTAACAATTGTCATAAAGTATTTACTTAAGGCATTTGTGGGACCCTCTAGCATAATGGTACTATAACAGAAACTTATTCTCAGGGAGAACTGCAGTTACCAGAGAGGCTTAATTTCATTGCATTACAGCACTATAGCTGAAGAATGTAAGCAAGAGCTAGAAAATCTGTATGTATATCTCTTTATTTAAAACATACATTGAACAGCATATATAATTTTATATGTGTACATGTGTAAATAATTATTCTTCTCTGAGAAGAATTACCTAGGCTAAAGCAATGTCTTCAGCATTTTGGGCTCCAGAAAAGTATACATTTAACATGCTTGTCATAGAGGCCTCCCCCAGTACACTGGGTGAGGCATACAAATCCAGATAATGAAAATTCAGATTTACCTGGCTGATCTATTCTGAATGTCTGACCTGTTACCCATGCGCAAATTTAAAGAAGATTAGAGAAAGAGTGAAGGCTTACAGTGTGTTCATTATGCTTTGAAACGTCTTTTTATACATGGCAAGATGATACATTTCAGTTGTCCCCTTTACTTCAAAGAAGGTGTTGTGCTAGAGTATAACATGTAAATTTTAGTATGGGCTTAAGCAGTCACTTCTTATGTATATGTTTATCTTCCTTATGTTCCTATTTTGAAGTCAAACAGGCTAAAACACCTACCACCATACATTTCAGACATTATGTAAGTGTTAATTGGAAAATATATAACAAGAACATGTTTGCTGGAAGGCAGTGACTAGAGTAGGAGCTATAATAGTGGCAATAAGGCCGGGCGCAGTGGCTCACGCTTGTAATCCCAGCACTTTGGGAGGCCGAGGCGGGCGGATCACCAGGTCAGGAGATCGAGACCACGGTGAAACCCCGTCTCTACTAAAAATACAAAAAAATTAGCCGGGCGTGGTGGTGGGCGCCTGTAGTCCCAGCTACTCGGAGAGGCTGAGGCAGGAGAATTGCTTGAACCCGGGAGGCGGAGCTTGCAGTGAGCTGAGATTGCGCCACTGCACTCCAGCCTGGGCCACAGAGCGAGACTCCATCTCAAAAAAATAAATAAATAAATAAATAAATAAAATATAATAGTGGCAATACTATCACTACTACTGTCCCTGAGAATAATGTCAGTTATTAGCTATCACCATGAATAGAATACTAGGGTAGAAATGTTGTGTCCCAGATGGTAAGTCTTATCTTCTCATAAGTACCCTTGTGTTGTGCATAAATAAAATGAAGAATTCTTTGTTTTTCCTAACTAGTTACAAATAAGATCAGTTTATTATTCATTAAAAATCATCTAGTTTGAGACAATGGATATGTTAATTACCCTGATCACTATATGTTATGTGGATCAAAATATCATTATGTACCCCCATGAATATGTACAATTATACTTTGTCAAGCAAAATATTAAATAAATAAAAGATTGGAAAAAATCATCTAAAACACTTCACAACATGTAAGAAAATCACATGCTATTGAAAAGGACACAGCCAGGCGCAGTGGCTCATGCCTGTAATCCCAGCACTTTGGGAGGCCAAGGCAGGTGGATCACCTGAGGTCAGGAGTTCGTGAACAGCCTCGACATGGAGAAACCCTGTCTCTACTAAAAATACAAAATTAGCCGGGCGTAGTGGTGCATGCCTGTAATCCCAGCTACTCGGGAGGCTGAGGCAGGAGAATTGCTTGAACCTGGGAGGCGGAGGTTGCGGTGAGCCAAGATTGCGCCATTGCACTCCAGCCTGGGCAACAAGAGCAAAACTCCATCTCAACAAAAAAAAAAAGAAAGAAAGAAAGAAAAGAAAAGCCCACTAGGAGAGAATTAGTTTTAACCAGGGCATAGACTGATATAGAGTCAAAATTAAATCAAATGAAAGAAGCATGCTCAGTATACCTACAATTACTCCAGTAGTCATGAAAAAAAGTATGAACTTTTAATTTCTCTTAAGCAGAAGTTATGGCTTAATTTGTTTTAGTTTCTTGTGTTCTAAATTTGTGCTTCTTAGAGTAAGCTTACTTAATTATAAACATTGAGCATCACCTATGAGCCTTTGAATCTTTTATAACCAAAGAAAATTGCATATTTATCAGCACCTATGTTTCACTGAAAACATATATTTCTGCGTAAGTGTTTGGTTGGTAAAGAAACAGGTCCCATCCTTCTTAATCTGTAGCCTTAGGTACCTTATAAACACATTTATTTCTTGACTTTGTTTTTAAAATCTAAGCTGTCCTTTATCCATCACATTCTTCCACATAACTGAAGCTATGTAGTTGGCTTTTAAAGGTGTTTCAAACGTCTATTCGAACCTGAAAATACTTTATCAGGTTATGAATCTGGAGTCCCCCATCTCAGGTCTTGATTTCTTAAGAAACATAACTAGTAGTTAAAACTTCAAAGTTTTGACATCACATTTTCATCATGATTCTGCTTTTGCTTCTTGCCTAAAGTTTTGGTCATTTATTAAGAAAATGAATGTGGATACAAAATATTGGGGATAGTTTTCTTGTGGCCTGACAAACAACCAAATTAGTTTGCCTTGAAAATCAACTAATTAGTATATAAATTAGTATCTTAGGATAAATATTTCTGTAATTAATACATGACTCTTATTAAATTTCTTTGTTACATGCAACCAAAAACATAGTATTGTTGTTCCATTTAAAGCAGGATGTTTCTTCCTTCAGCACATGTTTGGGTAGTGGGATATCTGACTTTTGAGTAGCGTTTTGTTCATTTATAATGTGTGAATGACAAAGCAAAGCTGAGAGTAACCTTTTCAAAATGAAACAGGTCTCTAAACCAAGTCCCTCTATCCAAGTTACCATTCTAACTTTTTTATGCTGTCTCAGTAAAGTATCATTAGATTAGAAGTAATATAATTCACTTAAGTTAGCATAAACAAAGAAAACTTACTGAGAAGATACAGGACTCTTGCTCAGAACCCAAAGTCAGAAAGGAATAGGTGAGTCTCATGAAATATATCTTCCAATTCTTCTTCTATCCATTTACTTACCTATTCATTCAGCAAATATTTACTGAGTACCTGCTACGTGTGACATATAGGTTTTACTTGCTACGGATAAAACACTAAACAAAACAGATTAAAAGAAAATCATTGTCCTCATGTACATATTATGAAAAGACATATGGATAGAAAATAACGTAACATATCTGAGGGGGAAAAATCCATTCCATTTTTCTAGAATATGGCATATGCGTAAAAGGAGGCTAAAGAGCTAAACTGGGACAGGCCTTGCAAATAAGGCTAAAAATTCTGGTCTTAGATTAAGAGGCAGTGAAGGTCCAGTGGAAGTTTTTAGAGTAATGGCATTACCAGTCCAGATCTTAAGAAAGCACATCTATGAACTGTGGGAAGAATGGACGGGTGAAGCAGCACGTGAAGATCAAGAGCAACTGCTATATTCCTGGCGAGAGGACATGTGGGCCTGAACCTCAGCAAGGACAATGAGAACAGAATGAAGGAGATAAATTTGATGATGTTACATAAGTAGAATGGACATGACTTTAGTTGGATGTGTAAAATGCGGCAAGTTGTTCAAAAGTGACTGATGGTGTCATGAACTGAGGTAGTGAAGGCTGTGTGAAGAGGAGGTGGGATGATTAGATGGAATGGAGAATGATTCTTGACTTTGAAGTCATTTAGTTTAAGATGTCATTACATTTCAAATATAGAAATCCAGGCAACAGCTGGAAATACAATTTTGGAGTCCAGGAGACTTGATCAGGAATATATGTTTGGGAATCATTGCATAAAGTGTTGTGGTAGGAATAAAGGTTTACCAAGGCATGGATTACAGGGGGAAAAAATGGGACTGAGCCAACTCATTGAAAGATGCCTATATTTAAGATTTAGGGGGGAAAAGGGCAAGAAATGATTTGTCAGAGAGTTAAGGAGAACATAAAAAAATCCAGCAATCTCGATTTTTGTTACTATAATGTATTATTGTACATTACCTGAGTAAGAAGGAAGAAAGAAGAGGAGGTAGGAGCTAGGAGATTATGTATATAAATATACATAAAGTTGACATAAGACAAAAGAGAAGAAAAACGAATGTTTTTAATTTATAAGCTGTTATGTTTCTAGATAACATGCATTTCCCTTTTGCAAGGATATAGAATAGGTATTACAATTTATCTCACTCAGTAGTACTTAATGGGCTAGTTCGATTACATAGAGATTTTATTTGAATGTACGGCATTGAACTTAAATGAAGAAAGGGTATCTGAGCAAAAGGTTTTCATCATTATTCTTCAGGACTTAATTACCTTACTCCAACATTGAGACTAGCTATTTTTACTCAGAGATATTCTAGCCAAAGATGCTCTAATTACCTTGCCCTGAATAGACTCTTCTCATTCCTATTTATATAGTGCACTGAACATTTAAAATTTGCCAGTAGTTTTTAAAAGATAGTATAATACTATATCACAAATTAATTAAATGCAAAATGCAGGTGTGCTGGGTTTTTTTTTTCATTTCTAGCTAAATGAACACAACAGGACTTGCTTATTATATAGAAACAATAAAATAGGCATTGTTTATATATCAGAGTCATAGATCACTAGTCACACAATGTTTTTAATATCATCATTTCCAGGATGAGAAGAAAATAAGTTTACAAATAAAAATATGTGGCACTTGTTCAGAAAGGACAATCATTTCCATGAGATATCCCTGATCTAGATGTGTCTCACAGATACATTACTATGAATACTTTTTCTAAGGAATTATGCTATAACAATTTCTCTAGCACTTCCAGGAGGAAACATCTCTCTCAAATAGGGAACTGGGTAGAATACACAATTGCAAATGACATACCAATTCATTAAATATCATCAGATCTTAGCCACTTTTTCTCCGGCTGTGGTACCATTTAGCTAAAAAGCAATCAACAGTCTTCCAAAAAGAACATGGCAGAAATGATTGAAAACTATATTGATAAATAAGAAAATAATCCTGACGTTTAATAACAAAGGAAATTGTGTAACTGTATTGTTCAGAGAAAATGCAGAAGACTGAAACAAAAGTACTTAACAGATTTACTAAACCCATATCTGAGACACATTGAAGGCTGATTGTATAAAACCACATTAAAAAGATGTTCTCTCACAGGATGGTGGAAAATAGAAAAAATAACAATGAATCGATAAGAGGTCTCAGGGCTTGTTTTACAGCAACAACAACCTGAAATTGTTTGTAGAGAAGATAAGGGTTCCTCTTCCAAGAGTGAAAAATGGAAGGGTCTTTATTATCACTTAGCACGAATCATACACATATGCGAAATCAGGAAACAGAAATGCTTCCATTTGTTTGAACACTCATAATACTCATATAATTTTTTATTCACTTACAAATTTAAGACTCTTTTGAAAATCAACCAGAACAAGCTACTCAGTAGTGAAAATCCATTCATATTATTAAAGCATGCCTTTACTGGGCACCTACTGAGTCCAAACACTACCCTGTAGAAGATACAAAACTAAATAAACCATGGTTTTTACATTTAAAAATCTTGCATTATATGAAAAGATAACTCTATTTGGTGAATATAAAATACAGTACATTAAAGATACTTAATAGTAAATCAAAATTCAGCAACATTTTATCATCTACCATCAGGTTTTAAGGTTGACTGACCCTCAGAAGTACTCGTCTGATTCACTTTGAGCCAATTCACTACTCCTTTAATTTTTTTCTCCTCTGGTTTATTACCATCACCAAAAGAGTGTGACAATATAGTAAATCAATTTTCTTTGGTTTGTTTTTTTTCTTTTTTGCTTCTCATTAGCAGCTATGGTAAAAAGAAGTTGCTATATGTAAGTTTTGAAACCACTAATAATACTAAAATAAGAGATGGAGGTTATTTACATCAATTACCTATTACAGTTATATCAAAAAGCATATAATAAAAAATTGATACTATAGGGTGTTTGAAGGTACTGGTATTTTTTAACATATGTTTTTTTTTTTTCCATGGTATCTCTGATACTTTCTTTTTAAATACAGTATTTGGTGAATTATACATCAGTATAACATGGCAACCCTACACCAACAAGCCTAATTCTAACAGCTACCTTTTCTTAGTTTTCTAAATTTAATTTTTAAAAATTGTATTAAAGCAATACATGTATATGGTTTTAAAACGGTACTATACTATTAGGCTTAAATGAAAAGCAGCAGTATTCCGTCCATTCCTCTGTACTTCAGACTCTTACTCACCTTACGTGAACACTGTCAATTGACTAAGCTAGTTCTTCTCATATTTTCAAACATAGTTCCTTAAATTCTTTTTAAATTGACAAGTAAAAATTAAAATTATGGTGTATAAGGTAAGTTTCCGCCTCCCGGGCTCAAGGGATCCTCCTGCCTCAGCCCCCCAAGTAGCTGGGACCACAGGCACGCGCCTCCACATCCAGCTAATTTTTGTATTTTTTGTAGAGATGAGGTTTCCCCATGTTGCCCAGGGTGGACTCGAACTCCTGAGCTCAAGCAATCCAACCACATTGGCCTTTCAAAGTGCTAGGATTACAGGTGTGAGCTTTTTTTTTTTTTTTTTAAATTTCAATAGTTTTGGGGGAACAGGTGGTTTTGGTTATATTAATAAATTCTTTAGCAGTGATTTCAGAGATTTTGGCACACCCATAACCCAAGCAGTGTACACTGTACCCAGTGCGTTGACAACATGATGTTTTGATATATCCATACACTGTGAGGAGGATGAATCAAGCTATTTAACACACGCATTACCTAATATACTTATCATTTTTTTGTTGTATAGAGATCTTTCACCTCCTTGGTTAAATTTATTCCTATTTTTTGTAGCTATTGTAAATGGAATCATTTTCTTCATTTCTTGTCAAACAGTTCCTTGTTACTGTACAGAAACACAACTGATTTTTGTATTTACATATATATTTCTAAATGACGTACTGCTATTTCCTGATTTTTTTAATTTGTTTTAATTATTGTGTATCACAAGGTTGTTTTCTGTAAAGGGCCAGATAGTAAATATCTTAGGCTTTGTGGGCCGTATAACCTCTTTCTTGACTATTCATCTCTGCCATGGTAGCACCAGAGTGGCTGTAGACAATATGTAAATATCAAATATACTCTTAGCAATGTTCAAGTATACAATATATTATCATTAAGTATAATCACCATGATATACAATAGATCTCTTGAACTTATTCCTCCTATATAAATGAAATTTTGTGTCCCTTGACCAACATCTTCCCAATCCTCCAGCCTCCAGCCTCTGGTAATTACCATTTTACTTTGTTTGTATGAGTTCAACTTTTTTAGATTGCATGTAAGAGATCATGCGGTATTTGTCTTTCTGTGCCTAGTTTATTTCACAGAATATAACATCTTCCAGGTTCATTCATATTTTTGTATATGACAGAATTTCTAACTTTTTAAAGGCTGGATGGTATTCCATTATGTATTCACATTTTCTTTTTCCATTCATCCACTGATGGACTCAGGTTGATGCCATATCCTGGCTATTGTGATTAATGCTGCAATGAACATGGGAATGAGAACATCTCTTTGACATACTGATTACATTTCCTTTGGATATATACCCAGTATTGGGATTACTGGATCCTATGGTGGTTCTATTTTTAATTTTTTTAGGAACACCCATGCTGTTTTCCATAATGGCTGTACCAATTTATATTCCCACCAATAGCGTGCAAGGGTTCCCTTTTCTCCATATCCTCATTGACATTTATCTTTTGTCTCTTTGCTAACAGCCATTCTAACAGGTGTGAAGTGATATTTTGGTTTAGATTTGCATTTCCCTGATGATTAGTGATGTTCAGCATTTTTTAGTATACAACTTCCTGCGTTTATTGCAAGTATTTTTCAGTACAAGCAAAACTTCAGAACACATTTTGTACAAAAAAAGAAAAAAAGGTCTTCACAAATGCCCATGTAAAGTTTGCTAGATTTTAAAATATGTACCAATATAATGTTTTGGGAATAAAGTTTGGGCCAAAATTTGAAAAAGAACCAGCTAGAGTAAACGAAATATTCTTGACTACCCTGATTCTAGGAAAATAAAATAAAACCTGACACTGTCTGCTGTTTACCAAAAATCACAATCTAACAGCAAATGCCAGATGGATTTTAAATCAGATTATGGCTTTTCTCAATCTGAAAGGTAAGGCTCCTCAAGGAGTCAAAGGACAATTCTGCTTGTTGAGCTTTCCCAGCCATTTGCTTTGATCACTGCCAAATCTGTAAAGGTATGCAAATTCCTCTTACAGCACTGAAAATTTTTTTTATATACCTGCTGGCCATTTTTATGTCTTCTTTTGAGAAGTGTCTATTCAGGTATTTTGCCCGTTTTTAAATCAGGTTGTTTTCTTACAATTGAATTGATTCCTTATATATTTTGGATATTAACCCCTTATCAGATGTATGGTTGGCAAATATTTGCACCTATTCTGTAGGATGTCTCCTCACTCTGTTGTTTCTTTTGCTGTGCAGAAGCTTTTTCATTTGATTCAATTCTATTTGTCTACCTTTGCTTCTGTTGCTTGTGCTTTTGGAGTTATATCCAAAACATCATTGCCCAGACCAATGTCATGGAGCTTTTCCCCTACACTGTCTTCTAGTAGTTTTACAGTTTCAGATTTTACATTTAAGTCTTCATTTTGACTTGAATTTTTGTATATGGTATGAAATGAGGCTCTAATTTCATTATTCTGCACATGGATATCCAGTTTTCCTAGGATCATTTATTGAAGAGACTGTCTTTTCCATCTTGTGTGTTCTTGGCATAGTTGTCAAAAATCAATTGACTACAAATGTATTTACTTCTGGGCCCTCTCTTCTGTTTTATTGGTCTGTGGTTCTGTTTTTGTGCCAGTACCTATTTGTTTTTTTTTTTTTTTTTCCTCAAGTTTGCTTTGGCTATTCAGGGTCTAAACAGGATTTAAAGAAATAAGATTTAAACAATCCTAAAACAAGTTTTAGGGTTATTTTTTCTATTTCTGTGAAAACAGTTATTGGAATTTTGATAAAGGGTATTGAGTCTGGCCAGGCGTGGTGGCTCATGCCTGTAATCCTAGCACTTTGGGAGGCCAAGGTGTGCACATCACTTGAGCTCAAGAGTTGGAGACCAGCCTGGGCAACATGGCAAAACCCTCTCTCTACAAAAAAACACAAAAACTAGCCAGGCATGGTGGCTGATACCTGTAGTCTCAGCTACTCAGGAGGCTAAGTTGAGAGGATGGCTTGAGCTCTGGAGGCGGAATTTGTGGTGAGCCGAGATTACACACCACTGCACTCCAGCCTAAGTAACAGAGCCAGACCTTGTTACAAAAAAAAAAGAAAAAGAAAAAAAAAAGAGTCTATTGAATCTGTAGATTGTTTTGGGTAGTATGGACATTTTAACAATATTAATTCTTCCAATCTATGAACACAGGATATATTCCCATTTGTTTGTGTCCTGTTCAATTTACTTCATCAATACTTTATAGTTTCCAGTGTAGAGGTCTTTCACCTCCTTGGTTAAATTTATTCCTGAGTAATTTTTTTGTAGCTATTGTAAATGGAATTGTTTTCTTCATTTCTTGTTTAGATAGCTCCTTATTACTGTATAGAACACAACTGATTTTTTTTTGTATTTACATTTTATTTTTCTTTGGACGAAGTCTCGCTCTGTTGCCCAGGCTGGAGTGCAGTGGTGCAATCTCAGCTCAGAGCAACCTCCGCCTCTCGGGTTCAGGCAATTCTTCTGCCTCAGCCTCCCCAGTAGCTGGGACTACAGGTGCCCGTCACGTCCGGCTAATTTTTTGTATTTTTAGTAGAGATGGGGTTTCACTGTGTTAGCCAAGATGGTCTTCATTTCCTGACCTCAGGATCCACCCACCTTGGCCTCCCAAAGTGCTGGGATTACAGGCATGAGCCACCGTGCTGGGCCTTACATGTACATTTCTAAATGATGTACTGCTATTTCCTGATTTTTAAAATGTGTTTTAATTATTGTGTAGCCAGATAGTAAAATCTTAGGCTTTGTGGGCCATATGGATTCTTTCTTGACAATTCATCTCTGCCATGGTGGCACCAGAGCAGCTGTAGACAATATGTAAATAAATAGGAGTAGCTGTGTTCCAATGAAACTTTATTTTGAAGTAACAGTGGGCAGCTGGATTTGGACTCCAGGTCATAGTTTGCAAACCCCTTATCTACTGACTTCCCAATGTGGAAGATAAGAATATAGCACTTACCCATCCACCAACACATATGCCCATGGTCATGTCTGCACTCATGTATGTATGTATGCACAAGCACATGAATGAACACGCATACACACACTCTCTCTCTTCTACTACATCTATTACCCTAATATCATTATATCTCCAATTTAGGTTAATCACTATTTACTGTCTTATAACCACATATCTATTATTCACAGTTAGGCCATATAATGTTCTATAATTATGTATTCTTGTTCAAGCTGGGTTTTTCCTAGAGTTAGTAACTGTGTCATTTTTGCATTTGAAAAGTGTCACTAATCCATCTCATACTCTCTGAAAGAATTTCTGGAATATTCCGGAATATACATATATACATATATGTGTGTGTATATGTATATATACATATATGTGTGTATATATATACACATATACACACATATATATGTATATATGTATATATACATATGTGTGTGTATACATATACACACATATATGTATATATGTATATATGTATCTATTTCTGTGAAAAAATATATGTATATACATGCATACATATATATATACATGTATATATATATATATATATATACCATGTGTTTTCTTCTGCATTATCTCTGTTTCTCTTGAGTTGTTGTTTCCTGGGTTTTCTTTTTTTCTGTTTTGTGTTATTTGGTTTTCATTCACAATAAAGGTATTCTTTGAAAATCTAGTAATTCTAGACTATTTTACATATTAAATACTAAAGAACTAAAAGAACTAAAAATGTGATTAGAAGCTCTGTGGACTTCAGTGGGGTTTGTTCAAGGGTGTGCCTCATTGTCAGTGGAGTAGTGACCTGGCCAGCTCTTTGGGATTCTTTTCTTTTGGAATAGTCAGTTTTTCCAGAGAGGAATCTTTCAAATTATTGTCTATGTAATATAAATTTGCTTGCTAATATTCTGCCTGGTGTTCTAGCTGCTTATAATAATTAATGAACTTTTTGCATACTTGTTGCTTATAAAAAGTTCACTATGTTAGCAAATTTATTTTTATATACATTTCAGTAACTATAAAGAGCACTAAGTTGTGATGCATATTATAATTTTCTATTTATAATTTTCATGGTTTCTGCCTAATATTTTATACATTTTTCTTTCTTTTAATTAAGAGTTTCCAAAGATAATAGTAGTTCTAGTAAAACAGCAGAATTTTAGAAATGAAAGAAACCTGTAAACCTAGATCACCTCTATTTATAAAACTGAAAGTTAAAAAAAAATCACAGGTATCCTAAGAATCCCAGAAGGATATTTTCCTCTAGAAAGAGAGCATATATGCCATATCAAATATTCTCTAAATGGGTATTTTTTTCCCCACTGAAATCCTATTTGGAACCAAGAGCAATCAAGTGTTTTAGAAACACTTACTAACACCTACTAAGTAATGGATTTAAATAAATGTTAATAAAAAGATACTATCTCTTTAAAAAAACAAAAAAGGAAAGTGATGCAATGGAATTGTTAGTACATGGCAGCTCTTCCAAAAATTATCTTTTTAAACCAGCGATAAAAATGACAACTTACTACTGTCATTGAACAACTAAATCTTTTCACAGTGCCTTAAATGCCCGTCAGTGATGCAACTAAAAGATTTTAAGAAGGCACAGCGGGAGAAAAGCAAGTAATAAAAGTAAACAAAGTGAGGCCAGGCACGGTGGCTCATGCCTGTAATCCCAGCACTTTGGGAGGCCGAGGCACATGGATCACTTTAGGTAGGGAGTGCGAGACCAGCCTGGCCAACATGGTGAAACCCTGTCTCTGCTTAAGGAGGTCGCCTGTAGTCCCAGCTACTCAGGAGACTGAGGCAGCAGAATCGCTTGAACCCGGGAGGCAGAGGTTGCAGTGAGCCGTGATGGCCCCAGTGCACTCTAGCCTGGGTGATAGAGTGAGACTCCATCTCGAAAAAAAAAAAAAGAGTAAACAAAGTGAGAAAATCAAGTTAACTTTAGAAAATGTAGGGTCTCAGAGGGCATGGAAGATTCTGTTTTTCCCAAGCTTTTGGCCTTGCCCTAGATTTTTGACTCCAGAAATATTAAGAAAACTGAGAGAAGTACATTTACAACAGGAAATGCTTATTCCTCAGTTTAGATCACTAAGGTTATTCTGTTAAGAAATTAGAAATTTTTTAGTTTCTTCTACTCAATTAAGGTAATGAATTTGTAAAAAAACAAATGACAAAAAAAACAACTTGGTCTTTAATGTCAGCTGCAGGTAAAAAGACAGAGTCTCAATGATTCATCATTCCCATTTAATTATCAACCAATATCTACCAAATCTTTTATAGAAGGCCCATGTCCTTGTGAGCACTGAATTTTTTACTGGAACTCAGGGATACTGTGCCTCCTTCCTTCCTTCTCAATCAGGGGCTGAGCTTTGCCATGAAATAAGAAATTATGGATAATAATATCTATATCTGAAGGTTATAGCATTTAATGAGTATATGGGAGTTACTTGTCATATAGACACTTAATAAACCACGGTTCCTATCCCTTTGTTTTCTTTTAACTGTATTTACTATACCCTACTTCTACAATACTTATCACACTACTGTGATTGTCAATCAGTTCCTTTCACTATGAATATTTGCAGGGTAGGAACTTTATATTTCTCATTTCATGCATAGTACCCAGTGCATAACAGGGTCTCAAGTGAACCAATCAAACTAACAGAGCCTCACACTTTAAATGAATGATACATTGAGGGGGCCAGTACAATGAACAACGTTCCACTTATAAGAAACCCACCGGCTGAGTTCAGTGGCTCACGCCTGTAATGCCAGCACTTTGGGAGGCCAAGAAGGGTGGATTACCTGAGGTCAGAAGTTCGAGACCACCCTGGCCAATGTGGGAAAACCCTGTCTCTACTAAAAATACAAAAATTAGCTGGACGTGGTGGTGTGCGCCTGTAATCTCAGCTACTCTGGAAGCTGAGGCAGGAGAATCGCTTGAACCCGGGAGGCAGAGATTGCAGTGAGTTGAGATCGCACCATTGCACTCTAGCCTGGGCTACAAGAGCAAAACTCCATCTCAAAAAAAAAAAAAAAGGAAACGTGCCACAAGTAATTTATACTGGTTAAATCACTTCACTACTCCAAACATAATTTTCTTTCTTGTAAAATAAGAGGTTTGGACTAAATGATCCCCAAATTCCCTTCAGCTCTAAAAGTTTATGATTACGTAACTATGATTCTAAACAGTTTAGAAGTTATTAGGGTCTAAAATTAATAATATTATAATATATGAACTTAAAAGAGACTCCCAGGAACAGATATTGAAAACAGAGAGAGAAAGCTGTGAAAGTGATGTGATATATGTTTCAGATTTGATTTTATTTTTTCACACTAAACAACACTAGAACTGTTGTCATTGCTACAATAAGCAATAACTACCATTTACTAACCCTCAACAAGTACCAGGCACTATGCTAAACATTTTATCATTTCATCTTCACAACAATTCGTTGAGCTAATTGCTATCACTCCCATTTTATAAGCAAGGAAATTGAGGCTCGGAATGGTAGCCCAAGGTGACATTGCTTGAAATGCATGAAGCTCTGACTCAGGCCAATGTGTGTTTGATGCCAAAACCCACCACTAAGAATCCATGTTTCTAGGTATCCAAGCTTTCTAATACTATATAAAATAATCTCAACACTTGTAAACATCAAATTGAAATCCAACAAAAAAGTAAAAACAATAATCCACATTTTGTTATTTTCTATGCCAAAATATACCTGTAGTTTTCCTAAATGTTCTAAGTCATATGAACGGTATACACTAATTTGAAAATCTTTGAAGATTACAATCATCTTTCTACTATGCTATTACTTTTAAAATTAATCCACATAAAATAATCAAGTTTTTTAACTTAAATTTCTAAGTTCTGTAAAAGATTTCATCAAGAATATATAAACTATAAGAATACATGAACTGTAAGCCACTCCCCATATCATAATGCATTATAAGTGGTAGCAATTTTGCATAAAGAAACTCATTTTTAATTTTCCCCCCAGTTCTACTGGAGATGCTCATTGTGATATTTTGGCCTTTTGTAAGATTGAAAAAAAAATGAGGGGGTAAATAATTACAACTTACTAATAATTAGAAAACCTATTCCACTTATTAAAATAATTCCTAATGTTATCCAAAACAAATTTAAACTATAAACAAAAATTCTCTACGGAAATCAAAGAAAATAATATCAAATTTATTTCACTAGATAACATATCAAAGAGTCAATTCTTGGCTTTTTGAGGAGAAAGTAATGCTAAAAAGTCACAATTAAAATTTTGTTTCAGGCCGGGCGCGGTGGCTCACACCTGTAATCCTAGCACTTTGGGAGGCCGAGGCGGGTGGGTCACTTGAGGTCGGGAGTTAAAGACCAGCCTGGCCAATATGGTGAAACCCCATCTTTACTAAAAATACAAAAAAAAAAAAAAAAAATTTAGCTGGGCGTGGTGGCACATGCCTGTAATCCCAGCTACTCAGGGAGCTGAGGCAGGAGAATTATCTGAACCCAGGAGGCAGAGGTTTCAGTGAGCCGAGATCACATACCACTGCACTCCAGTCTGGGCAACAAAGCAAAACTCTCTCAAAAAAATAAAAAATAAAAATAAAATAACGTTTTGTTTCAGTTTAAATATATGTATTTCCCATATCCATAAGTTCAATAGACCTGGTTTTTCAAAGTCGCACAGTAATAATAACAAATCATTAAAATGAAGTTTGTAAAACCAATTCAAATTCAACAAGATCTTTTTATTAATTAGCATTCCTAAGCAATAGGTGAATATTACATACATAATCACGTATGGTTAATATTTATGGAAGCATATGCATATTTCTATAAATATATGTAGTTAGGTTTACATATACATTCATATATTACTTCACTCTTCTTTTGTTGAATGACTACACTCTTCTCAATTATCATATTTCAAATCTAAACGAAAAATACATATCAGTGAATTCAAAGCTAAAAAAAACTTAAAGGCCTAAATGATATTATCTTTTCCAAGCATAATTAGAACTTTAAAAATGTGAAATAAAAAAATAAAACTTATTTTAAAATAAGCCTCTAAGGTAATGCACTTTCAGGGATTTTATCTTTCCTTTTGGGAGGTATTATAGTGATCACTCTATAGATAAGAACTCTGAGATAAAATCAGTCAGTAAAATTAATTTGAAGACAGTCACTGTCAGAGCTTCTAATAGTGTAACATGTAACTCCCTGACATTAATAGAGATACTCAACAACAGATGAAGTAGCTAATCAGTTTCTTCAGTTAAGCAAATCAATAACCAACCTACACAGGGTTCTTGGAATCTTTTGTTCAAATGACAAGGTCTCTGCTCTTTATAAGCAGTCTTTGTTGGACTGAGAGAGAGAAAATAAAAAGAGCAAGGGAATCTGTAAGAAGCTGCCAATGACAAAAGGGCAAAGAGTGAGAGGGAAAGAGGAGCATAAGAACAGGCTCAGAGAATCAGTGTGCCAGAAAGACCTCAGGCAATAAAAGGAGGGAAATAGAATTCATGCAACAGAGAAGGACCAGAAAACCAAATGGGACAAGGGAGTAGGGGAGAAGGAACATGGGAAGACAGAATTTACACAAACACAGTAAGGTTTTCAAGGACAGGGCTGAAAACAAAAATGCAAGGCAGTGGAAGGCAATATAGCTTCCTTATTTAAGAGAATAAACTTCAAAGTACACATAGAAGTTCCTTAACTTGCAGTTTCCTCATATACAGCGCATTGATCCTCGCTAAGTATTACATATGGGCACAGTGCTGGACACATAATAAACACTCACTAATGTTAGCTATTACTATACTTGATAAAACGAAAAGAGATCATATTTAAGTTATTGTGATATGGTGAAGATATGATGGAATATTTCAGTAAAGATAGCTACAGGCAATCAGAAGTTGCTATACACTCACACAGAATTCTATTAATATTAAAGCTAATAGAGAAAATATAGAAACTTGTGTATGTTGCAATATGATTTACCCTTGGGTATGCCTTACATGTGGTAGAAGAACGTAGAGAGATACTACCCAGTAGTGTGTGCACATGTGTGTGTATGCTGGAGAAGGATGATGAAATTTATACACAATGACTGAAACATTCAAGAAATATATAATTTCATTTCTACATTTTATATCATTTTTCTCTGCAGCATCGAGTTCCTCTAATAGTGATGGGTGTGGGTAGGACAGGGAGTTGTCACAAATTTACCAACTAAACATAACTTGGTCTCGTAGTTTAAAGCAGTCTCTGATGGTAGTTTCTTTTGCTGTGTAGAAGCTCTTTAGTTTAATTAGATCCCATTTGTCAATTTTGGCTTTTGTTGCCATTGCTTTTGGTGTTTTAGACATGAAGTCCTTGCCCACACCTATGTCCTGAATGGTATTGCCTAGGTTTTCTTGTAGGATTTTAATGGTTTTAGGTCTAACATTTAAGTCTTTAATCCATCTTGAATTAATTTTTGTATAAGGTGTAAGGAAGGGATCCAGTTTCAGCTTTCTACATATGGCTAGCCAGTTTTCCCAGCACCATTTATTAAATAGCTACCATCAGAGTGAACAGACAACCTACAGAATGGAAGAAAATTTTTGCAACCTACTCATCTGACAAAGGGCTAATATCCAAAATCTACAATGAACTCAAACAAATTTACAAGAAAAAAACAAACAACCCCATCAAAAAGTGGGTGAAGGACATGAACAGACACTTCTCAAAAGAAGACATTTATGCAGCCAAAAAACATATGAAAAAATGCTCATCATCACTGGCCATCAGAGAAATGCAAATCAAAACCACGCGATTCCTCAGGGATCTCGAACTAGAAATACCATTTGACCCAGCCAACCCATTACTGGGTATATACCCAAAGGACTATAAATCATGCTGCTATAAAGACACATGCACATATATGTTTATTGCGGCACTATTCACAATAGCAAAGACTTGGAACCAACCCAAATGTCCAACAACGATAGACTGGATTAAGAAAATGTGGCACATATACACCATGGAATACTATGCAGCCATAAAAAAAGGATGAGTTCATGTCCTTTGTAGGGACAT
The DNA here is from genome assembly GCF_009828535.3 of Hylobates moloch. Classification (NCBI taxonomy): domain Eukaryota; kingdom Metazoa; phylum Chordata; class Mammalia; order Primates; family Hylobatidae; genus Hylobates; species Hylobates moloch. The sequence goes on from NW_026652283.1 coordinate 59,324,584, forward strand.
GGATGAAACTGGAAAACATCATTCTCAGTAAACTATCACAAGGACAAAAACCAAACACCGCATGTTCTCACTCATAGGTGGGAATTGAACAATGAGAACGCATGGACACAGGAAGGGGAACATCACACTCCGGGGACTGTTGTGGGGTTGGGGGACGGGGGAGGGACAGCATTAGGAGATATACCTAATGCTAAATGACGAGTTAATGGGTGCAGGAAATCAACATGGCACATGGATACATATGTAACAAACCTGCACATTGTGCACATGTACCCTAAAACCTAAAGTATAATAAAAAAAAAAAAGATAATAAAAATATAACATACCAAAACCTACGGGATACAGTACTGAGAGGAAAGTTTACAGACATAAGAGCTTACATCAAAAAAGAAGAAAAACTTCATATAAACAACCTAACAATGTATCTTAAAGAACTAGAAAACCAAGAGTAAACCAAACTCAAAACTAGAAGAAAGATGTAATAAAGATCAGAGCAGAGGCTGGGCGTGGTGGCTCATGCCTGTAATCCCAGCACTTTGGGAGGCTGAGGCGGGCAGATCACAAGGTCAGGAGATCGAGACCATCCTGGTGAACACAGTGAAACCCTGTCTCTACTAAAAATACAAAAAATTAGCCGGTTGTGGTGGCAGGTGCCTGTAGTCCCAGCTACTCACGAGGTTGAGGCAGGAGAATGGCATGAACCCAGGAAGTGGAGCTTGCAGTGAGCTGAGACCACACCACTGCACTCCAGCCTAGGCGACAGAGTGAGACCGCATCTCAAAAAAAAAAAAAGATCAGAGCAGAAATAAATGAAACTGAAATGAAGAAAACAGAATAAAAGATCAATGAAACAAAAAATTGTTTTTTTTAAAGTTAAACAAAATTGACATTTAGCCAGACCAAGAAAAAAAGAAAAAATAACCAAATAAATAAAATCAGAGGTGAAAAAGGAGATATTATAACTGATGCTGTAGATGGTCAAGGGATCAACAGTGGCTACTATGAGCAAACATAATGTCAATAAATTAGGATATCTGGAAGAAATGTATAAATTCCTAGATATATCCAACCTACAAAGAGTGAACAAGGGAAAAACCAAAAACCTGAACAGACCAATAACAAACAGCAATACCAAAGCTGTAATAAAATGTTTCCCAGCAAAGAAAAGTCCAGGACCTGATGGCTTCACTGCTGATTTCTACCAAAGATTTAAAGAAGAAATAATACTAATCTGAATCAAACTGTTTAGAAAAATAAAGGAGGAAGGAATACTTACAAACTCACTCTACAAGCCAGTATTACCCTTATACCAAAATCAGACAAAGACATATCAAAAAAAGGAAACTACAGGCCAATATCATTGATGAATATTGATGCAAAAATCCTCAGCAAAGCACTAGCAGACCAAATTCAACAACACATTAGAAAGATCATTCATCATGGCCAAGTAGGATTTATCGCTGGAACGCAAGGATGATTCAACATATGCAAATCAAAAAATGTGATACATCATATCAACAGAATAAAGGACACAAACCATATAATCATTTCCACTGATGCTGAAAAAGCATTTCACAAAATTCCACATCCCTTCATGGTAAAAACCCTCCAAAAACTGGGATAGAGGGAACATACCTCAACATAATAAAAACCACATACAACAGACCAACGACTAGTATTATACTGAATTGGGAAAAACTGAAAGCCTTTCCTCTAAGATCTAGAACATGACAAGAATGTCCACTGTCACCACTGTTATTCAACATAGTACTGGAAGTTCTAGCTAGAGCAGTCAGACAAGAGAAGGACATAAAGAGCATCAAAATGGAAAGGAAGCAGTCAAATTACACTTGTTTGCAAATGATATAATCTTACATTTGAAAAAACTCAAGACTCCACCAAAAAACTATTAGAACTGATAAACAAATTCAATAAAGTTGTAGCACACAAAATCAACATACAAAAACCATTTTTATAACAGCGAACAATCTGAAAAAGAAATTTAAAAAGTAATCCTATTTACAATAGCTGCAAGTAAAATTAAATACCTAGGAATTAATCAAAGAAGTAAATGATCTCTACAATGAAAACTACAAAACACTTTTGAAAGAAATTAAAGAGCACACACACACACAAATGGATAGATATTTCATGTCCACGTATTGGAAGAATCAATCTTGTTAAAATGTCCATATTACACAAAGCAATAACAGATTCAGTGCAATCCCTATCAAAATACCAAAGATATTCTTCACAGAAATAGGGAAAACAATCCTGAAATTTACATGACGGCACAGAAACTCAGAATAGCCAAAGTTATCCTAAGCAAAAAGAACAAAACTGGAGGAATCACATTACTGACTTCAAATTATATGACAGAGCTATAGTAACCAAAATGGCAAGATACTGGCATAACAACAGACACACAGACCAGTGAAACAGAATAGAGAACCTAGAAATAAACCCACACATCTACAATGAATTCATTTTTGACAAAGTTGCTCAGAAAATACATTGGGGAAAGGACAGCCTCTTCAATAAATGTTGTTGGGAAAACTGATTATCCATATGCAGAAGAACACTATCTCTCACCATATACAAATATCAAATCAAAATGGATTAAAGACTTAAATTTAAGGTCTCAAATTATAAAACCGCTACAAGAAAATATTGGGGAAACTTTTAAGGACATTATTCTGGGCAAAAATTTCTTGAGTAATACCACACAACCACAGGCAACCAAAGCAAACATGGACAAATGGGATCACTTCAAGGTAAAAATCTTCTTTATAGCAAAGGAAACAATGTACAAAGTCAAGAGACAACCCACAGAATGGGAGAAAATATTTGCAAATGACCCATCTGACAAGGGATTAATAACCAGAATCTATAAGGTTCTCAAACAACTGTATAGGAGAAAAATCTAACAATCTTATTAAAAAATGGGAAAACATCTGAATAGACATTTCTCAAAAGACGACATACGAATGACAAACAGGTATATGTAAAGGTAATCAATATCACCGATCATCAGAGAAATGCAAATCAAAACTATGAGATATCTTTTCACCCCAGTTAAAATGGCTTTTATCCAAGACAGGCAATAACGGATGCTGGCAAGGATGTGGAGAAAAGGGAACCTTCCTACACTGTTGGTGGAAATATAAATTAGTACAACCACTATGGAGAACAGTTTGGAGGCTCCTCAAAAAACTAAAAATAGAGCTACCATATGATCCAGCAATTACACTACTAAGTATATACCCAAAAGAAAGGACATCAGAATATCAAAGAGATATCTGCACTCCAATGTTTATTACAGCATTATTTACAATAATGAAGATTTTTTTTTTTTTTGAGATGGAGTTGTCGCTCAGGCTGGTGTGCAGTAGTGTGATCGTGGCTCACTAGAACCTCCACCTTATGAATTCAAGTGATTCTCCTGCCTCAGTCTCCTGACTAGCTGGGATTACAGGCACCTGCCACAATGCCTGGCTAATTTTTGTATTTTTAGTAGAGATGAGGTTTCACCATGTTGGCAGGCTGTTCTCAAACTTCTGACCACCTTGGCCTCCCAAAGTGCTGGGATTACAGGAGTAGAACAGCCAAGATTTGAAAGCAACTTAAGTGTCCATTGACAGATGAATGAATAAATAATATGTGGTACATATCCACAATGAAGTACTATTCAGCCATAAAAAAGAATGAGATACTGTCATTTGCAACAACATGGATGAAACGTGAAGTTACTATGTCAAGTGAAATAAGCCAGGCACAGAAAGACAGACATCGCATGTTCTCATTTAACTGTGGGAGCTAAAAATTAAAACAATTGACTCAGGAAGATAGAGAGTAGAAGGATGGTGACCAGAGGTTGAGAGGGGAAGTTGTGGCAAGGGGTGGGAGAAAAGTGGGGATGGTTAATGGGTACAAAAATAGAAATTATGAGTAAAACCTAGTATTTGCTAGCATAACAGGGTAACTATAGTAAAACAAAAATAAATTTTACATTTTAAAATAACTAAAAAGGGTATAATTATATTGTTTGAAATAAAAAGGATAAATGCTTGAGGTGATGGATACCTCCACTTTCCCTGATGTGATTATTACACATTGCATACTTATATCAAAATACCTCATGTAATCCATAAATATAGACTTACCATGTACCCACAAAAATTAAAAATTAAAAAAATGCTAAAGGTTAATTTGTTTCTTAGAATGAATAAAGACATTTTCTCTTTATTCATCAATTCTATTTTTTCATTCATTCAATACTTACTGAGCTCCTACTATGTAGCAGCCCCACTGAACAACAGAGGTATCTTTTTCTTTTTCAAATTATGAAGCTCAAATAAAAAGGAATCAGAAAGCTGTGTATATGTACCAACTGATTTCTTTTTGGCTGAGGGCATGGTGGCTCACGCCTGTAATCCTGGCACTTTGAGAGTCCAAGGAGGGAGGATTGCTTGAGCCCAGCAGTTCAAGACCGGCCTGGGCAACATGATGAAATCCCATCTCTATAAAAATACAAAAATTAGGTGGCACACTTGTAATTCCCAGCTACTAGAGGCTAAGGCGGGAGCATTTCTTGAGCCAGGAGGTAGAGGCTGCAGTGAGCCCAGATCATGCCACTGCACTCCAGTCTAGGCAACAGAGCAAGACTCTGTTTTACAACATAAAAAAAGAAAGAAGAATAAATCAATATATCTTATCTGGGCCCTTTCTTCATTGGGATAACTATATCATATAGAATTCCTTTGTAAAACAACCAAAAAACAGTGTAATAATGAACAAATTACCTCTAAAGGGAATTAAGCAAGTCTTGGAATAATGAGTTTTATTTTCCTATTTTACTTATCCCTTTGTCTCTGAATTTTTAGTACTTATTTTATAATTTGATAAGTCGTAAGTCTGACATGGGTCTCACTAGACTAAAATCAACACGTCAGCTGCATTCCTTTTGGAGGCTCTGGGGGGAATCTATTTTCTTGCCTTTTATTTGCCTTTCCTAGTTTTTAGGGGCTTCCCACATTCCTTGCTCATGGTTCTTTTCTTCCATCTTTAAAGCAAGGGATGAGATCTCATATGGTATCACTCTGACTCTCTCTTCTGACTCCCTCTTTTAAAGATGTTCGTGATTACAATAGGCTCACTAGCATAATCCAGATTAATCTCCACATTTTAAGATCAACTGATTAACAGCTTTAATTCCAACTTAATTTGACTTTGCCATGTAACCTAACATATTCTGTGGTTTCCAAGAATAAGACATGGGGATCTTTGGGGTGCCATTATTCTCCCTACCACAGTATATTAAGAAAAATATTTAAAGATTTCTGATAATGCACAGCATTGTGGAAGCTACAGTGATGATCTCTCTCCTCCTTTTTTTATTTTTTAACATCTGCTAGAGTAGATAAGAAATGTGTACAAAATCATACTATCAAGGAAACACTCATCCTAAAAGTGCTCCAAGTAAAAATTAGATTAAAAACTACAGAACTGAGAAAACATTCTAGCTCAAAGATTTAAAGGGAAGATGGCCTATGAACCAGGCCTTACAGCATAGGTAGGATCTGTTAAATAGGCAGAGACGAATATAGAGGGTGGGGGCTTTGTGCGACTAAATGGAAGGAAAGTAGAAAAGGAAGACATTTAACAAGTACCATCGAGGTAGCATGAGAAGCACTCAACAGAAAGCAGCACGAGCTGAGAATTTCAAGCAAAAAGTGGTCAATGATTCAATTGTGGCAGAGATGAAGGAACGCAAAGCCAGATAAGTCACTGGAGTTTTAATTAGTGTATCACTGATGATCTTCAAATAAGCACTCATAGTCAAGTGCTGGTGGCAGAAGCTAGATTGCAGCTGTTTCAGAGTGGGCTGGCATCAAGTGTAAATGACTGTTTCGATAAATTTGTAGTTAAATAAAGTAAAATTTAAAAAAGTTTGAGAGGACAGAAGGTTAAAGCTTTGGTAGTATACAAAGGTAACTGGACAGATAAAGAACGATAAGAGTAAAAAATCAGGTCAAAGACACAGGCAGTGCAAATTGTTTAGGTCTACTTTAAAAATTAGTAGAGTCTTTTTCCTCCCCAGTCCTAAGTACCTTGGTTTTGAGAGGTACGAATACTATGGACTATAAGGCACAGTTCTTGGGTTATTAATAAACTAGAAAATTCACAACAGAAAGGCACCCCAAAAAGGTCATTTGGTCCAGTATTCTCACCCATGGAAGAGTTATATGTTAATTGCCCCTATGGCATGTTTGCCATCTTTTCTCCTTTCCCTTCAGACAGAACTAATCTCTCTGTGACCATAGAGCATTTTGTATGATAGATATCCTTCTCACATAGCACTAACTACATTTGGTCCTGGTGATCTTCAAATCTATTTCTGATACAAAACTTTAAATCCCCAAGGGCAAGAGAGACCTCACAGCATAGGGGCTGGAACAAAACCATCCAGGGATAGCATAAAGAAGCTTGCTCTTAAAGGCAGAGGAGCAGAAAAGGAGTGATGTAACCACAGCTCACTAATCCCAGGCTTCTGTCCAGAGCTGGCCTTGATTGCATTGCAGTTTGCTTTAATTCAATTTATCCTGTAATCCATTTTGGGGTATATCACTGTTTGCTTAACATTTCTGAATTGCAAAGTCATATGCAAATTAGTGAATAAATGAGATAATAAATTTAAGCAGATGATGGATTAATCCTAAATAAAGCTTTTAAATCACTTTGGCTGACATTAAACAGTTTGCTGAACCAAGTATTCTAAATGGCACTGTTTCTGACAAGATTATCTAATAACTATAACCTCTACATAACCCTTTTGTTTAAAATACTTTTTATAGAATCAATTAGGAATTATATAAATACCACCCACATCCTTAAAACAGAGACATGAATAGAAGAAGAATCAATCTTAAAGTTATTAAAAGATATAATTTTTAAAAATTCACTTTGAATGACATACTTTTAGAATTTAACTTCTGTCTTAAATGAAAATGACAAACAATTCACTGGTTATCCGAATTCCCTTTAGCAAAAAACATGAGAACCAACTCTGTATTTTATATGTGGAACAGGCTATTCTTGTGACAGTTAGTAAATATAATAGCAAGTAACATTAAAGATATAGATGTTTCCCAGAGAAAGAGTAAATATCCTGGTCAGAATCCAAGACTAGAATCAATACTGACCATCAATTCAACATTTAATATACGTACTCATCTACGATTTCTAACCAATTATCCAATTAAGACTCCTCTAGGGTTAATTAAGGAGTGAATAAGCTATGGTCTTCACCACTGATATATTACAATAAATTATACACCTAGTAAATGATATTGCCTGAGGCAATGGAATAGAAAAGAAAAGCATGCAGATTTATATTACTGCTTCCCCATTAACCAAATACTACACTGGCATTCAAAGCAATCTCCTTTCAGATGGGCTTTTCACTATATCCTTGCTTGGCTTTAACAAGCTGTCATTCCAGAAGGGACCATGAATTTCTATAGCAATTCCAAACTTTAAAGTATCAGTTTCTCAAATTGTGGTGTTAGGCCATATGCATCAAAATCTGAGGAGTTTTCAAAAGTGCAAATTCCTGGGTCCCAAAGTCCCACCAAAATAGACTCTGATGAGTGGAGCCCAAGTGTGTAAATTTAGAGCCAACATTCTCCCAAGTGATTCTCATGCATGCTAAAGTTTGAGAACCACTGCCTAAGAACAAGTTAGACCTGTAACACTGGGCAAATGCATTAGGAAGCACTAGACATATAGACATAACCCATACTTTCTCCCTAAGGTATGGTACCTAGACCAGGAGCAGTGGCAGCACAAGGGAGCTTGTTAGAAATGCAGGATCTCAGGCCCATGCCAACCCCGCTTAATCAGAACTTACATTTTAGCAAGATCCCCAAGTGACTGGTATTTGCATTAAAGACTTAGACACATTGATCAACAGCAGTTATTCTTGGATGCAGGTGTTTCTGGAGTATGATTTTACATCGGTCAAACAGCAAAGCATATTTAAGGATATTGCGGCAAACATGTGAAACACACTTTATAGTAAAATAAGCAATTGAAGCCAAGGCCCTGTTGAAATGCAGACAGAAGATTCCGAATATCTTTTGGAAACTTAAAAACACTCAGGCCAATATCATTTCCATTCTACTCTTTCCAGTATTATATTAATGATAATGATGGAAGATGGAAGTTACTCAGAATACAATTGAGAAGACACAAAAGTTGAAAAAGGTTTCATAGGGAGCAACGGTTTGTGAGTTGTATTGGTCTCTAATTTAAGACCCACTTAAGATATAAATAATAACAAAGAACTTCTTCATTTATAAATTCGACACATTCAAAAAGTTACATTTTCCCCATGTATGAATGCATTTGAGGTTGGGATATAGTTTCATATTTAATAAAAAGACTTCCTGAAAAGAATTTGAAAACCAAGGCTGAATGTGGTGCCTGGTTTTTAAATAATCCCAGCACTCTGGGAGGCCAAGCCAGAGGATCAGTTGAGGCCAGGAGTTCAAGATTAGCCTGGGCAACACAGTGAGACAACATCTTTAAAAAAAAAAAAAAAACTTTAAATTAGCCAGGCATAAAATTGACAAATGGGATCTAATTAAACTAAAGAGCTTCTGCACAGCAATAAAAACCACCATCAGGGTGAACAGGCAACCTACAAAATGGGAGAAAATTTTCGCAACCTACTCATCTGACACATGGCTAATATCTATAATCTACAGTGAACTCAAACAAATTTACAAGAAAAAAACAAAGAACCCCATCAAAAAGTGGGCAAAGGACGTGAACAGACACTTCTCAAAAGAAGACATTTATGCAGCCAAAAAACACATGAAAAAATGCTCATCATCACTGGCCATCAGAGAAATGCAAATCAAAACCACAGTGAGATACCATCTCACACCAGTTAGAATGGCCATCATTAAAAAGTCAGGAAACAACAGGTGCTGGAGAGGATGTGGAGAAATAGGAACACTTTTACACTGTTGGTGGGACTGTAAACTAGTTCAACCATTGTGGAAGTCAGTGTGGCGATTCCTCAGGGATCTCGAACTAGAAATACCATTTGACCCAGCCATCCCATTACTGGGTATATACCCAAAGGATTATAAATCATGCTGCTATAAAGACACATGCACACGTATGTTTATTGCAGCACTATTCACAATAGCAAAGACTTGGAACCAACCCAAATGTCCAACAACAATAGACTGGATTAAGAAAATGTGGCACATATACACCATGGAATACTATGCAGCCATAAAAAATGATGAGTTCATGTCCTTTGTAGGGACATGGATGAAACTGGAAACCATCATTCTCAGTAAACTATGGCAGGGACAGAGAACCAAACACCGCATGTTCTCACTCATAGTTGAGAACTGAACAATGAGAACACATGGACTGAGGAAGGGGAAGGTCACACTCTGGGGATTGTTGTGGGGTGGGGGGAGGGGGGACAGCATTGGGAGATATACCTAATGCTAAACGACGAGTTAATGGGTGCAGCACACCAACATGGCACATGTATACATATGTAGCAAACCTGCACATTGTGCACATGTACCCTAAAACTTAAAGTATAATAATAAAATAAAAAATAAAATAAAATAAAATAAAAATTAGCCAGGCATAGCAGTGTGCACCTATAGTACGAGCTACTAAGGAGACTAAGGCAGGAAGATTGCTTGAGCCCAGGAGTTCAAGGTTACAGTGAGCTATGACTGCACCACTGCACTCTAGCCCAGGCAACAGACTGAGATCCTGTCTCAACCACACACACACACACCCCAAAAACAAATAACAACAACAACAAAAACAGGAAAAAAAGTTAAGAGACAGTCCCCTTGAATTTCTTTGAAACAAGGTGGGGTACAAATCAATCACAGAAGGGACTAAAGTTCAAAAAGATATACTTGAAAACTAGATAGGGAAAATAGAAGGTAATATGCATATCCTAGATAAATATTATTCTTTGACAAAATATGCCGCCTCATAAATACTTCATGTACATATTACAAACTTATTTTTTAACCACAGAATCATATTAATTATAAAACTTATTACTAGTTTATGACATTCTTACCACTCAGCTATGAGAATCCTATCTATATTAGCAGCGTATTTATAAAATATACTATGCAGGTTTTATATAAATACTTGAAAAAATCTCTAAAGGACTGATCTCTAAACACTCATTTAAGCACTAATTGATCTCAAAGCACTTACTGGAGATCTTATTAATGTAGATAAGGTAAAAACTTATTTTGTATAGAGTCAAATACAAAATAAATGTCAATGTGCTCTTAAATAAATATAATTTTACCATTTCACACATTATATAAGGGTTCCTATTGCACACTACGAGGCTGCCTGATTACATTAGTTTTAAACATAAAATAGTTATCACAGTTTATGACAATGCTGTCAGAAAAAAGATGTCCAGATGTCCAGTACTTCTCCCCCATATCAGAACCTTGACTTTGAAAACAATGCTATAGAAAGCAAATACCAGAAAATTATGTGAAATAGCCATCACCTATTTGTTGACTTTGAATCAACACTAAACTGAAAATTTTCTCTATTTCCTTTCCTACTTTCTACACGAGAAATAAGATAAAAATTCAATGCTTACTTGATTGCTCCGAAGTCCTAAATGTTAAACATTGATGATTACTATATATGAACATCTTAACAGTAGCCACAACCAAGAAGAGAACAGCTCTAAGATGCTAAGAAGCACAGTGAAGGTTATTTGCTTATGAAAAGCATAATTTTAGCTTGCAATGCTATTTGTTCACATACTTTAATTGTCTGGCTGCCATTTAAACATATAGATTAGCTAAGGAGATTTGTGACAGCAGCCTACCCAGTATTAACTTCCAGCATTTTGTCTGGTACCCGAATAATATTTAATTATAATAACCTGACTGAGATTACATGCATAACTTTGATATCTCAGCACACCCAGTTCTGCTCCTGGGACTATGGTACACAAGCAGTACCACCCTTATGTCTAAGAAAGAGGGGACCCTGCCACAAACCCTATGTTTCAGAGGGCCGTAGCTATCACAAATAACCCAAATTAGATTTACTGAAGAACACATGAACATTTTCTGCCACTAGGATCTGGCCCTCAGACTGACACTGTATGATCTGTAACCTTGAACATCTACTCTCACAAATAACATCTTCAAGCCCCAAGGAAATGCTTCTGTACATCTCTTGCCCTATGTCCTCAAAATAAAAAGGGATCATGTGTCAGAATGCTCTCAAGGTTTGGTTTGTGCTGCTGCTGAAGACAGAGATAGATACCGCTTTGGAACTTCTGGAGGATTTGACTGATGAAATCACTTAGGTAAGAGAAAAGACTAATTAACTTGTCAAATCTTTCCTCTCAAATACCATGTATGCAATAAAGCACTGCTTAACCAAGTATCATTTCCCAATAGTGCCAAATGTCCATTTCCTTACTTCATGTTTTAATTTGTTGTTGTGGAGGTACTCACAAATTAACATGGTATTTGAAAGAGTTACACATAGTGGCTGAAGAATATAATATTAAAGAATTCATAAATCTCTTGTGTTTTGTCTTTTACTTTAATAGATAATTTTGCATAAATTAGAAAAAAACCTGAAATTATTGTTTAAAATTTTTTACAATTGCTTTACTTATATTTTTGTAAAAATATATTCAAATTTGAATGAAATATCTTAGATATTCAGCTGGCCAGTAAATTGCTCCAAAACTTACTATTAAAATCTTATTAACAAAATTAATACAATTAAAATAAAAATAGCATAGGCAACATTAATTTTTCAGAGCATTTGATAGTTTTACACTTAAACTCAGAATGCTAAAGGTTAGAAAATTGTTATAGGTAAGATCTTCTCTTACATAGAAGACTGAGAACTTTGTTGAAAAGTTATTTTTATAAAGTATCATGAATGCATGGAAAAAGTAAGAATTAACTCTCACCTTTCCAAGGTCACTCTGCTAACCTTTGTTGGAGCCAAACCCAGAATTCACATCTCCTGATTCCCACTCTATTGTTCTTTCAACTTCAACTTAGAAAGATTTACAATCTTTCTAAATAATAAGTTATAATGTTATATACTGGTATAATGTTAATTATACATATATAACGTTCTAATAAGTCATAATGTTCATCTAACACTGCGGATTTAGGTTTATACTTTCAATTATTGGCCTGTAGATAATTATACAGCAGAAGCAAATGGCCAAAGAGCTGATCTGTCTTTTTTTTTTTTTTTTAAAGACACGGGGTCTCAGTCTGTCACTCAGGCTGGAATGCAGTAGCACAATCATAACTCACTGCAGTCTTAAACTCCTGGGCTCAAGCAATCTTCCCACCTCAGTCTCCCAAAGAGCTGGGATTGTATGTGTGAGCCACCACTCCTGGCTTGATCTGCCTTAATATGCCATAAATCCTTGCTTGGCATCCTTTCAAATTCAATAAACCTATTTACCTACAAAAGTAGATAAGATCATCGTGTTTACCTTAATTGTTTGCCCCTAATATTTGGATATACAGCACTACAAAATATTTTTAAAAATACTGTGTCCCTGGCATTGTAACAAAAAGGAAGTTTTCGAAACAAAGCACTGGATGAGTCCAAAATATTATTGTTAACTACCTTAGAAACAGTCACAATATCTGAGAAGATATAAAATAACTGCCAAAGACAGTCCAACCAATCATTCAACATATGTTAAAAGAAAAAAAACATAACATGGGAATCTTGAATACTCCAGTGCCTGCTACGCCAGTGTGGTCTGTAGACTACAGCATCAGCAGCACCTAGGAGTTTATCAGAAATGAAGAACTGCAGGTCCTAACTCAGACGTATTAAACCCGAAACTGCAATTGAACAGGCTCCCAAGGTGATCTTTACTCATGTTAAAATTTAAACCCCACCAGCAGGTTCATCACACCTGCTTATATATGACATCAGCTATCATTTAAATATTAATAAATGATATTTATTAATATTTAAATACTTACTGTAACATACATTACATTTAATATAATCATACATTAAAACACACAATATGTTCTTCCTTTACTTATCATAAGGCAGATATTACTTTCCCTGCTTTACAGATGACAGAAATAAGAATCAGAAGGCCAGGTGCAGTGGCTCATGCCTGTAATTCCAGCACTTTAGGAGGCAGAGGCGGGTGGATCACAGGGTCAAGAGATGGAGACCATCCTGGCCAACATGGTGAAACCCTGTCTCTACTAAAGATACAAAAATTAGCTGGGCATGGTGACGCATGCCTGTAGTCCCAGCTACTCGGGAGGCTGAGGCAGGAGAATCGCTTGAACCCGGGAGGCGGAGGTTGCAGTGAGCTAAGACAGCGCCACTGCACTCCAGCCTGGCAACAGAGCGAGACTCTATCTCACAAACATGATGATAATAATAATAATAATAATAATAGGCCGGGCGCAGTGGCTCACGCTTGTAATCCCAGCACTTTGGGAGGCTGAGGCGGGCGGATCACGAGGTCAGGAGATCGAGACCACGGTGAAACCCCGTCTCTACTAAAAATACAAAAAAAAAAAATTAGCCGGGCGTGGTGGCAGGCGCCTGTAGTCCCAGCTACTCAGAGAGGCTGAGGCAGGAGAATGGCGTGAACCCGGGAGACGGAGCTTGCAGTGAGCCGAGATTGCGCCACTGCACTCCAGCCTGGGCGACAGAGCGAGACTCTGTCTCAAAAAAAAAAATAAAAATAAAAAATAAAATAAAATAATAATAATAATAATAGAGGTTCAATATTATGACCATGGTCAATAGGTAGTAAGTGGTAGATCCTGGAGACAAATTTATATTATTTCAGTTATACACTGCTTCTTTACATACTGGCCTCATACAAGAAGGAGCAGAGCACTCTTACTAGTTGACATCAGGAATATTTTGAGAGGTAGTAAGAAGGAAGTAAAGCTACAGTTATCATGACATTTTCTATGGAATTCTCTTTGGTTAACCAAAATACTCCTATTATTCTGGGTTTTATGTTGGGGAGTAGGCAATAAAGATTTTTAAAAAGCTGACAATGTAGTTGAATAAATAAACGACCTCAGAAATTAACAGAGAACCATTCGAAATTCAGATATCAAGAATGCAAAATGATACTACAAATTGAATAAATAATTTCCAAGGAAAGTATTGAATAAATTTATTCATTTTAATGCAGTATTTCTTAACTACCTACTATATACTAGGATTACATTTAGCACTGAGGATCTAAAATTAATTTTAAAAAATAGACTGAGGTTAGGGACTCTGAGGGAGACAACACAAACATTTATGTATAAAACAAAATGATAAGCACTATGTTTATATAAAACGTTACAGGAACAGCTACAGGAGAAAATGGGGTTAGTCAAAGAAGTTCTAGAAAAGGGTTTGTAAAGACTTGAAAGAACTAATTGATATAGATTAATTTCCTGATCATTCATTTTCTCATCTCTACTACAAGGGAGTTAGAGGGGAGAAGCAATCTCCAAGAACTTGTAAGATTCTCTGCAGGAGCTTTAGGGGCGAATGATTGCAGGACTCCTCAGCTTACTTCAGCTCAACCTGCTCAGCAGCTGAGCTTTTACATGTTTTACATATGTGGATTCTAAACAAGATGTGGTTGGCATTAAAATAAAGTTTGAGAACTTTTAAAGTTTAACATAATGTAATTATATGTGCCAAATTATGCTTACCTCAAACCATACCTGGAATTTGTGGTCTGCCCCAAAACTATCTTTCTATTAACTAGCAAGAGAAACCTCTAAGGTAACATCTCAAGGAAAGAAAGGGCCACACGTGGTATAGGAGAGGAAAACACTGTCAGGGCATCCTGTTTTCTGGAATCTCCTGAACCTATGCTATTTCTACTTCCCACTTCCAACTGAGACTTGTCTAGTGCTCTGGGCAGTAGATGCTATACCAAAATCAAGAAAATAAGATGCTGCTTTAAAAATCTCTTTGAACCTGAAGTACAAAGTAGGAAAGCTTTGGGATTGTGCACCTGACATATGAGGAATTCTGCACACCAGCAAGGTTTACAGAGATCCTATGTCATCAAGAGATGGTGCTTTCAGCAAAGACATCTTACCTCTTTGAGCTCTCCAGGTATTTATTACTAAAGATACTGTGTGTATAACTCTTACTGTATCGGAGAATATAACCTAAAATTATGTTCCGTGGCTGACTTTAAACGCATGGCAACATTTCATTGTATTCAGAGCTGTTTTTCTCTTCCTAACACTTCTCAAAAATATCCTTTTGTGTGGCCAACTGAAGACAATAATTAGGGTTAAAATGTGTTTCTATTATGCATAAACTTCATTAAGAAAAAAAGAGTGACATATATTTAATGTTCCCTTTCTAGTTTAAAATATTACTGTGCAAAAAACAGTTAACATTGTAGGTCTGAGACTGCTATTCTTAGAATGAAATGCTTGAAAGGTTAGCCCTTTGCTGGCAACTGGAAACTTGAATTTCAGCACAGTTGCCATTATTCCCTGATAAGTGTGGTTTATTGTACCTAAACTGTTATACAAACAATGTGATTCATGTTAAACTCCTTCTGAGAGTCTGAAATTTTGGTATATTCTAGGCAAAGAGTGCCTATGTGACGGGCTCTGGATAAAAACCCTGAACTCCTGGGCCTCAAGCAAGCTTCTCTGGCACATAACACTTCACCATACTTTCACAACTTGATACTGGAGTAATTAAGCTCATCCTGTGCAACTTAACTGGGAGAAGATTCGGAAGTATGTGCCTGGTTTCCTTCAGACTTTGCCCCATGTGCCTTTTCCCTTTACTGATTTTGCTTCATGTATTTTCACTGTAATAAATATAGCAATGAGGACTATATGCTGAGTCCTGTTAGTCCTAGCAAATCACCAAACCTGGGCGCCTGGAAGGCAGAACCCTCAACAAAACTGGACTTAAAAAACTTTTCCCCACTTTGGGAAATACAAATAATATACGTCATCCTTTGTCCCCACATGCTGTCAGCCACTAGGTCCCATGGACTCTTCTCTTATACCATTTTCTTTCCTTTCCCACTATACCCGTCTCATTGCTGTCTTTCCTGATGCCACACTCCTTACCACCTCAAACTTAGATTATGACAGTGTTCTCTGTCTCAGTCTCAGTCTGCCCTGGCTGCAACAAAAACATACAGCTGGGTGTCTTAAACAACAGAAATTTATTTCTCACAGTTTTAGAAGCTGGAAAGTCCAAGATCAAGGTGCTGGCTGATTCCATTCCTGGTGAGGACTCTTCCTGGCTTGCAGACAGCCACTTTCTCTAGCATGGTGGCTTATACATACCATGCATTACACACTTCTCCATTGTGTCTTCACATTGTAGAGAAAGAGAGCTCTGATGTCTCTTCCTCTTCATGTAATGGAATCAGCCCTATCCAATCAGGGCCCCACACTTATGACCCCATCTAACCTTTATCACCTCCTCATAGTCACATTGGGGATTATGGGTTCAATACAAGAACGCCAGGAGAGGGGGACACACATGCATTCAGTCCATAACCGTCTCCTATCTGGTCTGACTCCTGCAATAAATTCTGCACGCTGCAGCCAGATTAAGTAAGATTCCTAAGAGAATGCAATCATTATGAGTTTCTACTGTTTCAAAGTCCGCCAAGAAGGGGCCTCCAACACCTACAGTATATAGAACAACTACTTCAGAGCCAATAGCTAACACCTCAACGTGGTTTGCTTGAAGGTGAAAAAATTAGAGCTATTTGTGGCAGTATTTAGCTCCGATTTGGATATGTTCAATTCCTTTGAAAAACAATTTCCTAATATTAAATTCTGATAAATACTGACTTTTCTAAGATTTTGTTTAATGTGGCAAAATTTCTAATATATGAAGAGACTATTACCTTCCTAAATAAATTACTAACAGGTATACTGGGTATTCAAAAGCAAGCTGAATAGTTTTACTTTCCCTGTTGAAGGGGATGAACATTGTCTTAATACCATCATTGTATCACCAGCCTGAGGCACATCATAGGCTTGAATTAGAAAGAAATACTAATTCTTCAAAACAACTAATATACCATCAATGCAATAATCACATTCGATCAAAAGGGAGCTTCAGTAAGAAGATGGGTAAGTGATAAGTATGACTGAACTCAAACACAAAAACATACAAGAATATATAAATAGAAATCATAGTAAATCCTTCCCAAAGAAATCCATGCAAAGTAGCTGAACTGCCCTTGTATTGAAACATAATCAATATCAATAAATCAAAGTGTGTTTTTTTTTCTAAATACCTGCAATGTATAAGCCACCATGCTAGTTAGTTACCCCAGGGGATACAAAAAAGCTTAATACGTAATGTCAGTACTCTTAATTCTTGACTGAGAACATGAAACACAGAGGCAAAATCCAACTTCTGAGGCTAGTTAATTTGGCTAGGGCAAAATGCCAGTCAAGTCATGGATTTAATTTATGTAAAAATTAATTGGTATGGTCTGTTCTCTAACTAAACACTGTATTTTATTTTTTATTTTGATTTTTTTTTTTTTTTTTTTTTTTTTTGAGACGGAGTCTTGCTCTGTCGCCCAGGCTGGAGTGCAGTGGCGCGATCTCGGCTCACTGCAACCTCCGCCTCCCGGGTTCACGCCATTCTCCTGCCTCAGCCTCTCCGAGTAGCTGGGACTACAGGCGCCCGCCACCACGCCCGGCTAATTTTTTGTATTTTTTGGTAGAGACGGGGTTTCACCGTGGTCTCGATCTCCTGACCTCGTGATCCGCCCGCCTCGGCCTCCCAAAGTGCTGGGATTACAAGCGTGAGCCACCGCGCCCGGCCTGATTTTTTTTATCCAGACAGACAAAGTCTTGCTCTGTCCACCCAGGCTGGAGTGCAATGCCGCCATCTTGGCTCACTGTAACGTCCGTCTCTCAGGTTCAAGCTATTCTCCTTCCTCAGCCTCCCAAGTAGCTGGGACTACAGGCATCCACTACCACATCCAGCTAATTTTTGTACTTTTAGTAGAGATGGGGTTTCACCATGTTGGCCAGGCTGGTCTCGAACTCCTGACCTCAGGTGATCCACCTGTCTCAGCTTCCCAAAGTGCTGGGATTACAGGCCTGAGCCACTGTGCTAGGCCAAAACACTGCATTTTAGAATGACCCTGAATTCAAGGAAGGCCAGAGATTACAACATGGATGCATGAATAAAAACTCATCATTACTTCTGGAAATTTAATTCAGTATCATCACCTTTGTATATAAAAGGTAGCATTACCACTTCTCTGATACAAACAAATTTACATAGAATGTACATATGTACAATTACATTTTTTCTAAACTGGCTTTTGAGGGGCTAGAAAGTAAGAGTTCCTGATTTAAACCCTGAAATTCAAAATCAGTTTATAGCTGATGACAGAGAAGTGAGAAAAAGATGGATCAATACATGGAATGACATTGTGAGATGGGGAGATGCATTTGGTACCCTGCCAAATGCAGTAGTAGCCCTGTGCAAGTGGTAAAATATTCAAGATGGGTCATGGCTGTAGAGAGGATTTGATCATATGGTCAATATCTCATACACAAGGAATTTTTAGGCTGAAATTCTCATAGTACCAGAGAAAGCTCTGCTCTTGTAGACCTGAAAAAAGTAGAACTTTTTTTTTGTTTCCTCCAGTCAGCTCAGTTCTAGAGTGCCTAGTTCCTCACTAGGCTTTAAAGGGGTAAAGCATTTTTGGCAGTGACAATCCCCGATGAAGGCAGCTGAGACATTTCCTGGGATGTTGTCAGGAACTGGAACTGAGTGCAATTTTGTCTGCTTTCAATATTGGTCTAGTGAGCAATTTTGATGTTCTTGTTTTGTTCCAGTCCAACAGCTTTTGGAAATAATGTACCTTTGGCTGTAATTCAAACTGACACAATCAGTGTCTTAAGACTGACTACTTTGGAACTTAAATGGGCAGAGAGCTTATAGTTAGGGATTTCTTCTGTAGAGCTTCCAGGATGGAACCCCTCCCAAGGGCAAAGACACTTTCAGGAAAGTTTCATACTATGATTCTCAAACTTCTGATTGCAGAGAAATCATATGCAGAGCTTGTCACAAATTCAGAGACTCACATTCTAGATATTCTGATTTAGGAGGACTAAGGTAGTTTCTGAAAATCTGTTAATTTTAATAAGCATTACCAGTGAATCTGATGTAAACTGTCCACGTTTATACTTCTGAGAAATGTTGGATTAGTGGCTTAAAGGATTAATTCACATCAGAGAAAATACCTGATTTACTAGAAAATAGTGGCCTTGTTACCAGAAAGATACAGGCAATAATATGAAACTTTCTGATATTTGATAACCAAAATAATTTCCCTTGTCAGCAATATATTCATATACAATTATATATAAGCACAAAGATTTAAACCTATTACCTGGGACTATAAATCAAAGCAACACTTACCTAACCCTTAGCAATTGATGAGAGACAAAATACAGTAACAGCCACATTTTTCTATTAATAGATAAAAAGACATGAACATAAATACACATAAGCATATACTTACCACAAATATAAACATTCTGTTAACTTTTGTATGAAACATTTTGCTAATGGCATCTAGAAATTCAGAGGGGGAAAAAACATAAACCCTCAGAAATATTCAAGCAAAACTCTGAAATGATTAGCAGTGTAATCTACTCAAAAGAAAAAATATTCCCCTCATTTTTAGTATAACATTTATCTGCAAAGCCAACACAGTCTGCACCCAAATATTTACTGAACATCTACCATGTATGGCATCCTGCACTAGGTGATAGAAACACAGTGGGGAAAGTGACAAAGTCCCTGCCCCATGGAACTTACCGTTCTAAGCAGAAGAAACTGGAATGATTATACAGAGAGAGAAAGAGAGAGAGAGAGAGAGAGGGAGAGAAAGAGAGAAGAGGTAGATACTGATGTAGTGTCTATGATTTCTTCTCTGGGTTTAAACTTTTTTATCTTTAGGGATATAATGCTTAATATTAGTTTAAGAAATTAACTACTATTTGAAATTCACTGTTTCATACTACACAAAAATATCTGCCCACGCTGTCATATGGAATGTGTTTAATTTTACTTCATCAATAATATTTAAATTTGAAGTGCATAATAACTATAATTTGTACTACAACACCAGCACAATCACAAAACCAAGGTAGAATGTGAATTCATTATTGAACAATGATCAGGATGAATTATTATAATAAAGCAGAATTATTTAATATGAAATCAGCCTATTTGTATACACGTTTTGCAAGCAAAACTCTCTTCTAGTATTTTGGTATAAGCCATAACAGTCCCTCTATTATAAATTAGAGCACTAGGGCATCTCTTACATGTGGAAGAATTCTGAAATCTCTATTTGTTTATCCTAATGGTTACACACAAATGTTTGTGTAACCATTAGACTACACAAAAGAAACTGTTAAAATACAAAGTGAGGTAAATAAATAAGTAAACAAAAGCAACAATTTATCTTAAATCTCAAAATATTACAGATACAGCAATAATAAAATTAATTCTTTATAATATAATCCCACATATATAATTGCTATGTGGCCAGAAAACAAAACTCATAATCAAGAAGGTTTCTTCCAACCCTAAGATTTCATGATTTTATAATATTTCTAAAATGCTAACATTTTCCTATTGAGGGAAATTTGCCGAGTTTATTCATGGATCCTCATCAATTCTCTGACTCCAGAAGTATCTTCTATAGCAAAAAAGCCTTTATTAGCTTCTCTTTATATAGTTTCAGTTTAATATACATGTCAGTATAATGTTAACTGCCAAATAGTAGGGGAGGTAGCATATATTAGGTAGAAAGGACACGGTTTTGGTGTCAGACAAAACTGGATTCAAATTCTATAGATTCTACCACTTAGTAGAAGTGTGTTAACCAAGATATTTAAATACTGATGCTCAATTTTCTCACCTATGAAAAGGAGTTGCTAAAAGGATTAAACATATTATATGACATGAATATATAATATAAATTTACAGTACTTGTCATACAGTAGCTTTGTTATTTAGTATTTATTAGTGGTTACTTTTACATTTATTTAGTAGAAATGTTATTTCTCTTCCCTGGTATAGATAATTTTACTCTTTGTCTAACAAAGACCTGAGAATCACGGCTAAGTGAAATACCCAGGCAATTCTCAACTTTATTTTCAGCCTCTCATGCCCATGTCTTATTTTTAACTAGGCTCAAACAAAGAAATATCTAAATAGCTACTAGAAGATCTCGTAGTATTATTAATCTTTGAGAAACTGTAGACTCCTGAAAAGATGATAAATGACTACAGAGAAGACACATTTTAAGCTTTCAATAAGAACATATGGATTTCAGAGATGGTAACATTGATGCTTCATCTAGTAAAATTCTAGACAGATGGCATATAAGGTTTAAAAAATAAAGATGTTTTTACTGTGTCCATCCCTAAGAATAAATGGCAGAAAACTAGCTGTGTATATATTTGTGTGTGTGCACATGCCCTTAAAGGGTTTTTAAGATCTGGAAAGCCCAAAATAGACTATATTTAATTTCTGTGAGCCAGGAACAACAATGACTACAGTTGCTATTGCTAACATTTATTGGACTTTTCTATATGCCAGACACTGTGAGGGGTGATTTATATATCATTATTTCACATATCCCTATAAAGCCAATACAATTATTAGGAAACCAACAGTCAGAGAGGTTAGGTAACATGCCCAGTATTACACGGGTAACAAGTGACGAATAAAAATTTCAGTTTGACTCTAGAGGGCAGGCTAAACCATTATGCTTCACTCTTTTTTTGGGGGGGGTGGGGGGAGGCTGTGGATAAAGTCTCACTCTCTCGCCCAGACTAGAGTGCAGTGGCGTGATCCTGGCTCATTGCAGCCTCCGCCTTCCAGGTTAAAGCAATTTTCCTACCTCAGCCTCCTGAGTAGCTGGGATCATAAGGGTGTGCCACCACGCCTGGCTAGTTTTTGTATTTTTAGTAGAGATGGGGTTTCACCATGTTGCCCAGGCTGGTCTCAAACTCCTGACCTCAAGCGATCCACCTGCCTCAGCCTCCCAAAGTGCTGGGATTACAGGCGTGAGCCACCATGCCCAGCCTATGCTTCACTCTCTTTAGCAAACATTTTATAAAATATTTGAAACAACAGGGAAAAAATGGGAACTAGATATTAACACGTTCAGGTACAGTTTGAGGTAGACATATGGCCTTACTCAAAATGGGCTAATTAAATAAAGAAAAATCAATTTAGAAGAAAGCTTTTTAGTAAGTTCTGCCTAGGTACTCTTCTGTTTACATCATTTTTGCTAACTTTAAAGACAACAGGGAACGTAAGCTTTCTAAATCTATTAAAAACATTAGAAAAGATCACATTAAAGTAGAAGGAAGTGCTGAGTAAGTAAGGAATAACTGCAAAGCCCTGCAACTGTGTTCAATAAACTGATTTTCCAAGTTCCAAACAAGTGAGATCTAGACCTAAATAAGTTCACTACAAAGCTAGCGTGACCTGTTGTTGGAACAGCTGATTACATGTGGAGCTGCACTAAGGGAAGCACATTGTCCAAATATGACAACTACTCATCCCACTGTTAGAGCACACTGAGCAAGAGAATACTGCGTCTAACAATAACTGCAAAAGGTCTAAATTTTTGTGTCTCCTTCTTTAATAGTTACCTCACTGATGTAGTTCAGACAGCTTCATCTCCCACATAACTAAGAAGCTCCATACTTTCCTATGTACACAGAGGACATTAGCAGATCAGAAGTCTTTCACCATAAGAACGTTAAAAGTGCCAAGTCCATGCATGTTGTTGTGGTGGAAGGCAACCAAACTGATGAGATATTTGTAAACCAAAGTTGATGCAGAAGCTGCCTCCCATCTCTATCACTTCTCTATCCTGATGTCCAGTTCTATTCTTTTCATGGCATTAATCATAATCTGAAATTATCTTATTTTGTTTTACTTGCTGACTTCTTAATCTAGAATACTTTTTATCTCTATTTGGATGTAAGCTCTATGAGAAAAGAGTTTATCATTCCTGTTCACCAGATTCCAAATACCTAAACAATGACTTGCACGTAAAAGACGCTCAATAGGCCGGGAATGGTGGCTCATGCCTGTAATCCCAGCACTTTGGGAGGCCGAAGCGGGCGGATCGCCTGAGGTCAGCAGTTCGAGACCAGCCTGGCCAACATGGTCAAACCCAGAGCCTACTAAAAGTACAAAAATTAGCCAGGCATGGTGGCACACGCCAGTAGTCCCAGCTACTCTGGAGGCTGAGGCAGGAGAATTGCTCAAACCCGGGAGGCAGAGGTCACAGTGAGCTGAGATCGTGCCATTGCACTCCAGCCTGGGTGACAGAGCGAGACTCCGCCTCAAAAAAAAATGCTCAATAAATATTTGCTGAATGAATGAATTAGCAATGTGTTAAAGAAATAAAGATGTTTAATCTGAGAAGAGAAGGCAGATATAACAGTAGTTTTCATATGCCAGAAGAGCTACATCATAAAGGGAGACTTATTTCTGTGTTTCCACAGAGATATGACATAGGATCAAATGGTGGACATTTGATCCTATGTCAATAGGATCAATAGGAAGATTTTGGGGCTCACTAATTAGGAAGTATCTTCTAAGTCACAGAACTTTATAATAATTGAAGAGGCTACCTTGATAGTTATGAAAGGAATTTTAGCCATGGTAGGAGGCTGTATCCATAAGTTATCAGTTAACCTAAAGTTATCATTCAAAGCACATAGAGAATATAATAAAACTACACATAAAGATTCCAAAAAAGAAGGTAATCTTTCTAAGGAAGAAGCGAAAAGAGGTGATCTGGTTACCCAGAGAAGGTATCTTAAAAGACAGTGAAGAATGAAGTATACAAACTGGATTCTAAATGAAATAGTGATTAAGGTATAAGAAAAAATCCAGATAGTCTTTCTTTCAATTAACATTTATTAAACAAACAGACAGGGCTATAAAGTGGAAATATAAGAAGGCAGTGGTACCAATGACATTAACAATAACAACAAAAAAAGAGATGAGCAGTGTAAGGAATAAAAAACGGTGATAATGATTTTCCTTTGAAATTGTTCAGGTATCAATTTTTATGGAAAATCCAGAATAAGAAGGCTCATGAAAGGCAGCATAGTACATGTTCCTGGAGAAAAGGTACAAGGCCAGATTTGGAGAGTTCTATTTTGGAATACTTGGCAAAAGGATGATAGTTTAATCTCTGAGAGTAGATGGGCTTTCTGTGAAAGTAGTTAAAGAGAACAATTAATTAAGGATGGGGAAAGCATCACAAATTATAACTCTGTAAGGATTACTTTGAAAAGTCATCCATTCATTCATTTGTCCTTGGGCAGAACTGCACTAAACCGCAAAGGTTATTATCTTTCATTTTACAAATCTCCACTAAAAGGCATTCTTGAAAATCTCTCTGCAAAATATGTCCCAAATGCTAAAGGTATCTGTATTAAAATCTTTCCAAATTTTAAGTGTAGTTATGGAATACAAATGGTAATATTTCTTAAAGTAAATGCTATCAAATAATCATACATTAAATTATACTTTGGTTGCTAAATGGGTAAACAGAAGGCCTTTAAAAAATTTATAATCCAATATGTAGTATAAGCTTAGAAAATTATTCTCATCTGACAAATCCAAATATCTGGATTATATCAAATTAGATGTTATAAAATAAGCATTAACAGTATGTAAGTGTTACCTTTTCTCTGCAACCTCACCAACATCTGGTGTGTTTTTTTTTTTTTTTTTTTTTTTTTACTTGTTAGTAATAGCCGCTCTGGTGTGAGATGGTGTCTCATTGTGGTTTTGATTTGCATTTCTCTAATGCTAAGTGATGTTGAGTATTTTTTTCCATATCTTTGTTGGCCATACATATATCTTCTTTTGAGAAGCATCTGTTCATGTTCTCAGATGTAGGTAGAGGCCATTATCCTAAGCAAATTAACTCAGGAGCAGAAAACCAAACATCACATGTTTTCACTTATAAGAGAGAGCTAAACATTGGTACATGTGAATATAAAGACTGGAACAACAGACACTGGGGACCACTAGAGGCAGGAGGGAAGGGGATGAGGGTTGAAAAACTACCTATTGGGTACTATGCTCACTACCTGGGTGATGGGATCATTCCTACCCCAAAGCTCAGTGTCTTGAAATTTCCCCAAGTAATAAACTTGCACATATAGCCCCTGAACCTACAACAGAAGTTGAAAAAAAATGTATATCACATTTGCAGAAGTCAAAAGTTTAATGACTGTATTAGAAATGGAACAAAGGTTTCAGAAATGCTAGAAAAACTGAGCCAACTCTAACAAGATGAAGTTGAAGGGAGATAACAATGTAAAATTTGTTTTTAAAAAACCATTGTACATATATGGAGAAGGAATATAAATTAAGCAGGTGTAAAACAGACATATAGATTTATTGAAAATAAACTCAATATATTAAAGGATAAAATATAACTACCAAAATATGTAATTTATTTCTGGCCTGAGTAAATAGCAGAATAGTTTATAAACCAAGGGAAAATGATAGTCTCGCTCTCATCTATTACTAGTCATATCACACACGTAACATTTTATTCAGCTCTGAGCACCATTAAAAGAAGTATTATTAGAGCACAGTCAGGGAAAAGTTGGTGATGAGCTTCAAAAACATATTTTACAAGAATGGTTCAAGATAAGAGAAGCCTGGACAGAAACAATGCTTTTACTAAGGTATATAGAAGGTTCTTGGGTAAAACAAAAATTCTCATTCTTCCTATATAATCACAATGGGAATAAGCCAAAAATATATTCATTTCAGCTGAATATAAATAAACATTATGGAAAAAACCTGAGCTACCCCAAAGTGTATTCACCCCCCTTTAAGATGCATATTCAAGAAGAGCCTGTAAGTCCACTGAATGTCAATTGTGGAAGGAAAAATGCAATTAAAGTGGGAAGCTATATTAAATGATAGGTACATTATTAAATCATCACTCAACTCTCCTAAAATATTCTTTTCCATAGCTTCCCAAGTCGGTAACATCAAGGCACTGGGGAAAATAATCTTGAAGTAATCTTCAGTCCAACCATACCCTCAAGTGAGCTGGAGGTGAAAGAACTACTGGAAGAGACCCAAGAAATACTGTTAACTCTGACAATTAAATTCAATTCGGCTCAAGAAATAGATGACTTACTATACAGAGAGCACTCTGTACTCGGCTCAACAAATAATTGAGTAGCCACTATATACAAAGCACTCCTAGGAACCAGAGAGATGTAAAAGACATAAAGAAGAGAAACAGTACAGACCTGCAAGCATGCTTGCTTGTTAGACAACCACATCAAGTGCGACTTTTCTAATGTGAAAGCTGATTTGCTTACCACAGCTCTAACACTATGGATAGTATTCCCATGGTTCTGCAGATTAGGGAAATCCTAAGTATCAATACCAGGCCTGGGGTCAGTGCTTAACTACTGAAATCTTGATATTCACAAACTCCCCAAGGACACAGGCCTCAAAATTTTCTGCTTAGGAAAATATCCTCCCCTACCTTGAAAGGCCAGTAGAGATATCACTGCAACAAAGGCAGAAGAACACAATAGAAGAAAATTTCGAAGCCTTTCTCAAACACAATATCTAGGTGGTTGTGTGGCACACACAAGATACAATGAAATAGACAATGATGAAGATAGCAGTAATAATGGGAGAACAGCATTGACAGAATTCAGTGTTCTTAAAACAATGCATGGCCTTAAACAACAAAGCAGCAGCAGCACAGAGTAAATGGTGAGATAACAATAGTGAGAAGATTATCTGAGTTAAAGACTTCTGAAATAAAGAATTTGAGATAATTTGGTTTAAACGAGGCTCAGCAGATCCATCCTAGTTCATCCATCCATCCATCCATCCGTCCATCCATCTACCTACCTACCCACCTACCTACCTATCTATCTGTTTTAGCGTAGGGAAGAAAAAAAAACTGCAAAGAACTAAACAAATTCTGTATAGGTGCTGGGAAAAAATAAGTAAAAAATCAAATTCCTCTAATTTATTTATTAACGTAGAATTGCTGCTAGCAAGTTTGCAATGAATCATCATAGTTTGATACATTATTAGTGTGAAGATAAACTGATCACTCCTTTGGGAAACCAATTTGGTAATATACATAAATAATCTTAAAATACCTTCATACTGTTTGCTTCAGTATTTCTTCCTTAAAAATTGTAAGAAAATAATACTAAATGTGGAAAAGCCTTATTTACAAAAATATTCATAAACAATATGCAATAATATGGAAAAATGTTTAAGTTATAAATACCCCTATTTAAAAATCCTTTAGAAAAAGCTCTAATCCATAGGGGGGAAATGGAAGAAAAGAAAACCAAAATCAACAGTCATTATCATCACACCTAATTATATTTGGGTAAGAGAACTATGCGTAATTTAGTCTCTTTTTTATCATTTTAAACATTCCCTAAATTTCCTTTATGAGCAACTATTTCTTTGACAATTAAAAATAAAAATAACTAAAATGAATGAGGAGGAAAAAAAGGAAGTTAATTATGTGGAAGGGATGAGATTAGAAACATTTGAGATAAGTTAATAGTGATTTGCTATAACTCATCCTTTTACAACATTGTCAGAAATTAAAAGGTGCCAATTATGGAAGGGCAAGCTGGTGGGCATATAAAAAAGTGGAAACAATACCTTGTCACTCAAATTATCTCTATAAGAAATCCCTGAGGTCTTTTCTTAAGACCCTTCAGTCCGTTGACTGTTCTGAAAAAGGCAGAAGGACCTAATGATTCTCTGAAATCTTTCTCTCAAAATCAAACTAATGGAAACCTAACCATTTACAATCTTTTAATACACAATTTTACCTAAAATTATTCTATTCATTTGTTTGGGAAAACATACAATAAACATTATTAAGGTATTCACTCTGACTATATGGGTTCTAATGATGGCTCTACTATCTCAGTGACTTTAAGCGGTACTGAAAGCATAAAAGCACATACAGTCAGTCCTCCATATTCATAAGTTTCACATCCATTGATTCAACCAAACACTGCTTGAAAATACTCAGGGGAAAAAAAATGGATGGCTGCATCTGTTTTCAACACATACACACTTGTACATGTACTTGAAATGTATATGTACATTTCTTGTCACTATTCCCTAAACAATACAACTAATTATATTGCATTTACATTGTATTAGATATTGTAAGTAACTCAGAGATAATTTAAAGTATATGGGAGGGTGTGTGTAGGTTATAGTATGCTATTTTATAAAAGGGACTTGAGCATCTGTGGATTTTGCTATCCTTGGGGCATCCTGGAACCAATCCCACACAGATAATGAGGGACAACTGTGTAAGTGTTTCCTTTTATTCTAACAGACTCCGTGAACTGTATTTTTAACAAAAACATCAAGATCATTTATTCGTTTTCTTACTGATTTACTAAACTTGAAGAAAACCAAAACTTCCCAATGGATTATTAATAGTTTAAAACAATAGTACTGCCAAGGCAAATATTATTAAATAATGTATCAAATACCTGTGATTAACTGAATCATCAAGATTTTTCAAACCACTTAATTTTTTGTAAATATAAATTGTGGCTCTTTAAAATTGCTTTATATTTTCATTCATTAGTTGACAATGACAAAAAGCATAAAACTCCTAGTACTGCAATACATCTTAGCTAAGTGTATGACTATAACCATTTATTTTCTAACTTATATATTACCAAGAGCCTAGTAATAATGTCATAGATTGGTGCTGAATTATAAATTCTCTTAAGTCATATATGTTTTAGAGTTGCATGTAAATTTAACTCTTATACAGCTAGATCTTCTGTTTTTTAGTTTTTTGTTTTACTGCCTATTGGAGTACTACAAAAGAGGCATGCTTACTTATAAGTAAATTAACTCTTTTAGACTATGAGATTATCATTTATTGATGAGAAGTTTAACAAATGCTTCTGAAGTTTGAAGACTACATCCAATGTTAATTATTACTGACTCCATGCTTAAAGGTAAAATATGATTATGCCATATTAGTAGTTAAATAAAGAAACTAGACACTAAGTTTGATATGCAAAGAACTTTACCTGAGTAGGAAAAATCTAAATACAAGTAATGTAGATTAACTATATAATAGTAAGAACTAATTAGAAAAAGTAGATTTGTGTTTCATTTACAGACAGGTATATAGTTGACAAACCACTGGAATCATAGAGGAGGAATCAATATCTAGGTCCTTACTCATATGCTAGAAATTTTCCTGATGCCTGACTGAATCAGGTTGAAATCACTCCTTCGTATGAGATCCTTTAGCAAACATAAAAGCACAACATTCTATTGTGAGTAGCATACGAAGGGCATTATAATGTCTCATACCAGGCGTCAGCAAATTTTTTTCTGTAAACGGCCAGACAGTAAATATTTAGGTTTTGTAGAACATAACATCTCCATGACAACTACTCTCTACCATTGTAGCACAAAAGCACCCATGGGTAATATATAAATGAATGAGTGCTGCTATGGTCCAGTGAAATTGTATCTACAATAGTTAGTGGACTGTAATTTGTCAGCTCCTATCTTGCCCTATAGTTATCCATATAAAGTCCATATAGCCCCTTGTAGTCTAAGTGCTCTTGGAGAACTGAAAATCTGTTTTACTTAGAAACCTCCTTATCTTACACAGAATTAAGAAGAGTCCCTGGCACACAATAGCAACCTGATAAATACTTCAATGAAAGAATGAGTGATTCTATTATTCAAAAAATATTAGGCCTACATCTTATGATTAACTTAATTGACAGAGAAGTTAAAACCTGCCTGTCATAATAGCCTGCATATGGTGACATTCACTTGTAATCACAAGACAAATATTAGGAAAACAACTCCAGAAAAAGTGGTCTAAGAAGATGCCTAATGCCAGGCATGGTGGCTCACACCTGTAGTCCCATCACTGGAAGACCAGGGCAGGTGGATCACGTGAGTTCAGGAGTTTGAGACCAGCCTGGCCAACATGGTCAAACCCTGTCTCTACTACAAATACAAAAATTAGCTGCGCATGGTGGCACACACCTGTAGTCTCAGCTACTTGGGAGGCTGAGGCAGGAGAATCACTTGAACCCGGGAGGTGGACATTGCAGTGTGCCAAGATCACTCCACTGCCTGGGTGACACTCTGGTGATCACTCTCCAGCCTGGGTGACAAAGCAAGATTCCATCTCAAAAAAAAAAAAAAAAAGATGATGCCTGAGTTGGTAGAACATGTCCTATGTGCAATCCCTCAAGCTACTTCTACCCATGTTAATATTCTTGTCCCAATCTCAAAGCTTATAATTTATACCTAAAGTGATGATTTTACTCTAATCAGATATAATCCACATAAAGAATATTTTCTTTTTCTTATACTGAATTCCAAAGTTATTGTGTATTCTCCCCACAACACTTTTGTACTAATCTCAACATTGAACATTTCCTCTCCTTTCACTTTAATAACTTCTCAAATATCCTGTGGTATCCTTTAGAACTATAGCATCCAAACACATGGCTAAATATTGAAGCCAATTCATATTCTAAAATGCATTAATCCCTCTAATGCTACAATGTACTGCATAGTTCCTATGACTTTTCTGCAATCTCTCCCTCAAATTCTAGAAATTAATTTTCCTGCTTATTGGAGTCACACAATTCAATGAGTTACTCTTAAGAGTCCAGGAATATTATAGAACCACAATTTATGCCCTTAACATAGCATAATCAATAAATATTTATTGACCTAATTTATTGATTTGAAATGCAAAAATATCTGGTTAATTCAGATTAAAATCCAAATTTGGACTTTGCAATGATTCATCCTACAAACTCTTTAAATGAGTATCATAAATTGTTATGGAAATTTTACATATTTAAGAGAATAAACTTTTCAAATAACTCAGTGGAACTCATTTTTATTCAACTGATACAGACACTAGAAATGACTTAAAGAAAGATTTCCTCTAAGGACACTTACAAGGCAATTTTGTATTTGCCTAATTTGAGTTCCTTTAATTTTTCTGTAACTATATTTTTCATTGAAATAAAACTGAATTACTTATTTAAAAGGTTTTATTTAATATATCACTAATTCAAACTAATCACTGATTCCCTGACTGATATTTTACAGATTACAAACATACAAAAGCACTATAGCCTGAAACATCAAAATCTTGTCCATCATAATGATTGAGAAAAATCCAACCTATGATGACTCAACAACATGGCAAATCTATTACAAAAAAATTCAAAACATAAAGTACATGACTATGAAATTAGTACTTTCCAAAAGTACGTACATGAATATAATGTGATTTTGATGTCTTCATCATTAAGTTTATAGTTTTTAGAATACACAGCAAACACTGTTCAATTTATTCTACATATCTCAATATATTCAGTAGATGACTGCTGTGTTTTCAAAAGGAGAGGTAAATTTTTTATTACCCTCTATAGATAAAAAAACTGTTTAAAGAAATATTAAAACACTGATCAAGGCTGATAATACATCTTATTAAAAATTTCTATGATCTCAAAAATCACACCTCTAACATAAAGTTAACTTTAAAATAATTTTTCCTATGTCATGAATGAAAAGAAAAAATTTCACTTAGAATTTCTTCTATATCAAATAAGTAAGTCTTCATTTTCTTCTCAAGAAACAAATATCAGGTCACTCTATTACCAGCCATCTATAAATACATTATTCAAGAACTTTATCACAGGCAATATTATTGTCACACAAGACATGTGGTCAGTAGTATCTTTGTCAAACGACATGATCTTGTTAGGGTCACTTAAAAATCTCATCTCAGATTCCTATATGTGAAATGAGATAGTGTTTACTCACAGAAGCTTTTAGAATAGACCTCGTTAATAATGTCAAGAGCATTACATATGTTCAAAAGCATTATAAGTGTTTCCAAATTTCAACTTGCAGTGTTTTCCAATAATTTCTTACCAATTTAGCATTTTTAATTATAAAATTCCTGACAAAGTAAATGAATAATTGTGAAGAGGTTATTTGTATAAAAATATGCCATCTACTAATAATTATATTAAACTTAGAATTCTATTAAGAACATAAGTGAACATCTTAAAGCTATACTTTACAGAGTATGTACATAAACATTCTTTGTGTCATGTATAATCTCAGACAAAACTACTGCATATCTCTTGCTACAGTCCACATTTTATCCAAAAATAAATTTAAAAATCTAAAGAACAGGTCATACAACTCTGTACCTTGTTTGTGCTTTGCAATTAAAATAATTGAATTTATAATAAATATTTTGCCATTTTTAACTGGCATCAACCTTACTTACAATTGCTTAAGTAGAAAATAAAATAAAACTGGGGTTAAATGTTTAAGTCAGTGATAGGTATTTCTTTTGTATAAATACCTATCATTTTTGGAAGTTTTCAAAATTTTGCAAATTATTTTCATTTCATGAATTCTACTATTATGTACTATGTTTCTTGATATTTATCACCTTAAACCTTAGAATTTTAGAATCTCAAAAACTAATTTGGCTCCATTTACTATAATGAAGGTGGTGATATGTGCCTTTCATGTTAAATATTTATCAGACATAACAGACTCCTGCTAAATTTATTACTGTTATTTTCTTCACCTTTGTAGAAAATCATATATAAAAGCAGAATAAAAGTTACCATTAAAAAGTATAAATATGTTCTTTGGAGAATTCTGCCTATGTAGGAAATGCAGGTAACGTACCAGCTGGAGCCTATTTCCTAATGCAGGGCCATCTTTTTGTTGTTTAAAGATGTGAAAAATGCAGAAAGGTGCCATCAATGATGCATTTAAAAATCCTACAGCGGGCCGGGGCAGTCGCTCATGCCTGTCATCCCAGCACTTTGGGAGGCTGAGGCGGGCAGAACACGAGGAGGTCAGGAGATCGAGACCATCCTGACTAACAAGGTGGAACCTCGTCTCTACTAAAAATACAAAAAATTAGCTGGGAGTGGTGGCGGGCGCCTGTAGTCCCAGCTACTTGGGAGGCTGGGACAGGAGAATGGCGTGAACCTGGGAGGCGAGCTTGCAGTGAGCGGAGATAGCACCACTGCACTCCAGCTTGGGCAACAGAGCGAGACTCTGTCTCAAAAAAAAAAAAAAAAATCCTACAGTGATTGAGATCCATTTCAGATCCATCAAGTAATACCTCAAACTGTTTACATTAAAGCAAAAATAAGTCAAGAACATCTACTATTGCAAGTAGAAGGTTATCAAGTTTATCGGAAAAATCTACCTGAAATAATAATAATGACAGAACTCAGAAAAACTATATAACTTATCTTTATAAGACAATATTGAGACATTATTGGATAGTGTTATTTGTAGTATCAACATAAGCTGTTTTGTGAAATGTTAAAATATTTTTTAAATATTCAGCATTCTTCTTTTTTTTTTTTTTGAAATGGAGCCTCACTCTGTCACCAGGCTGGAGTGCAGTGGTGCGATCTCGGCTCACTGCAACCTCCGCCTCCCGGGTTCAAGCAATTCTCCTGCCTCAGCCTCCCGAGTGGCTGGGACTACAGGTGCACGTCACCATACCCAGCTAATTTTTGTATTTTTAGTAGAGATGGGATTTCACCATTTTGGCCAGGATGGCTTTGATCTCCTGACCTCGTGATCTGCCTGCCTTGGCCTCCCAAAGTGCTGGGATTACAGGTGTGAGCCATTGCACCTAGCCTTCAGCATTCTTTTCAACCAAATATTAATTTTCCTGATTATAAAAGAAATTTTTACCAATGCTCATTGTAAAAAATTAAAACAAAATAGTCATGAAGAAAAACCTTAATTCCATCATGTTAATATTTTAAAAAAACACTTTCACTATTGAAAAAAGTTATGAATATTTTAAAATACAGAGCAAGACTAGCACTGAATCAAACTTCCATTTATGAGAAATCATGAAATGGGAACTGTTTATTCTAGCCATTTTGTTTTCCTCAATATCTATGTATTTGGTTACAGGATTACCACTTTCTACATATCCCTCTTAGTCTAAAATAAAATTAATTTCTGCTCAAGGAAAAGAGAATCTTTTGGAACCTACACGTCAGAGTATAGCACTGACTCAGTAACACATACATGCTCCTATGCACCAAAATGGCCCTACCTACACATACATCATGCTATCTATGCTCAGAATGTTACACCAGCAGATTTCTCACATCTAAATCTTTTTTATCCACTTATTATGTAATTGTATCTTTTTCACATCTAATGATTACCTTCTAGCATGGGGAGAAAAAGAGGAAAGGTCCTTTAAGGCAACTTCATTTATCTTTAAATTCACATAATTTATGTTATCTATGGAGCAACTCAGCTTATTAATCATTGTTTCTCCCAAGAAATAGATATATGACAAAATACTTCAAATCCCATTTTAATAAATGAGGAAAATTAAAGCACAAAGACAAATGACAAGACATCCCTGGACAATCCTTCCTATTATTACTTCACTAATGAGAATAAAATGTTTAAGCATATTTAGTGTAATAAAGTAAGAGGTAAGTTAATCTCAGAATCATGTCTGACTGTCTCATCTCAACATCCACTTGCTGGATATCTTTAATCTCAAATGATGTCTTCATGAATAACTATTCCTGGGAAATGAGCTTTCAGAAATATACTTGAAATATCTGAATTTAACCCCAAAATTTGAGTTTAAATAGATTTGCAAAAAGAAATGCTATCTTAGAAAACCCTAATGCTCAATGGTTTATTTCTGTTTGAATTGGGATTAGTGACCTTTAAGTTGTGATGTTAATAAATATGGCACCTACAAAGATAATAAAACAGCAGCTACCGGCCGGGTGCAGTGGCTCACACCTGTAATCCCAGCACTTCAGGAGGCCAAGGCGGGCAGATCACGAGGTCAGGAGATCAAGACCATCCTGGCTAACACGGCAAAACCCCGGCTCTACTAAAAATACAAAAAATTAGCCGGATGTGGTGGCAGCTGCCTGTAGTCCCAGCTACTTGGGAGGCTGAGGCAGGAGAATGACATGAACCCAGGAGGTGGAGCTTGCAGTGAGCCGAGATAGTGCCACTGCACTCCAGCCTGAGTGACAGAGCAAGACTCCACCTCAAAACAAACAAACAAACAAAAACAGCAGCTACCATATTCCGAACATTTTTTATGTGCCAGGAGCTATGCTGGGCACACAGACTACAAAATTTCATTTAGTCCTCAAATTCAGCTGAACAGGGAGCTACAAGTCTCTGACTTAATATTTTTTAATCAATGCCAAAACTAAGGTTTTAGAGCATTTGGTATCTTACCTAAGGCCAAGCAGTTTATGAGGGCCTGGATCTCAGCCCAAGTTTCATATACTAACAGTGTAAATTATGAAGCTTTCCAACACTCTATAACTCTAGAAACAACTATGCAAATAATAGAACCCTTAGGAAAGAGAATACAGAATGCATTGTTTTTTGGCTGTCTTTTATAGCGAAACTGGATAATTACCACAAAATATAATATAATGATGAGAAAAATGATTATGCTTCCTATTCTTAAAACATATTATCTAAAAAGAGAGGTTTCAAAATAAGGATTAGCTTATTATATAAACACATTAAAATATGACAAAAGGAAGTTAAGTGGTTTGCCCTAGAGTTGTATATAAAATACTATAGTAAATAAAACTAAGCTTAGAATTTGCCTCATTCAGCCTCTTTCAGCCTATGATAAAGCCTTTCTTTTCTACTCTTCCTCTTCAATTTTTTTCCAAAAAGAAATTGATAGAGATTTCAAAAAGGTATTCAAGGGAAATAACAAAAGTAAACCAAAGTAATATCAACAATTTCAGTTTGATTACAGACTAAACTGGTAAGTTTGAGCTTAACAGATTGCTGTTTTAATAAAAGAAACTTGTAAGATCAAAGAAAAAGACATCACAAGAAAAGAACTCAAGCAAAAGTCTTACGATGAGAAAAAAATAAATAAAACTCAGAGAAATATTGTAAGGAAAAGGTACAGACAGAGGTATAAAAATTTAAAGGCCTTTGAAATGAAAGCAGTGCAGCCTACTGGTGAAGCAGACAGGCTTTGGCCCAGGCCTACTGGATGGGCGGGAACCTCTGCCATTGACTAGTTAACTGACGAATAATCATTTTTCTTTCGTTTCCTTATCTCTGGAGTGGAAATAATAACTATTATCTCAAAAGGTTGTAGTGAGGATTAAAGGTATAACACATGTAAAACTGAACAGTGAGCCTGGCATATAACTGTTATTAATTACTATGGGGAAAACCCAGAAGGGGAAAATGCAGTAAGCATGGCCTCAGGCTTTCTGTACACAGAATCCACTGGGTCCTTTCTAACTATATTTATACCTCAAAGAAATAAAAATACGATTCCCAAATAATATGTATAATTTTGAAGTCTTATATGTGATATCTGAAATGTTAGCAGTACATTTCCTTGAACTTTGTTTTTCTTGAACTGGTCTGAATTTAAAAGGCACATTTAAACCAAGATGCCACTGGCAAACAGGGGACAAGAATAAATATAAACCCAAGCTACAGAAGTTTAAAACAATTAGATTTTGATTCCCAAAAAAGTAAACTCTTGCCATAAGCATTTTATTAAACTGAGGCGAAGTCTCATTTTGATATATAGAATATTATTTTATTCTTTATTTTAAATCTTTCTTACATGTTTAAAAATATACAGGGGTTCAGAACAACCTCAATAAAATGACAACATTTCTACTAAAAGACCTTTGAAGCCAAACCACCAGGGTGCAAACATGGTTGGCTTCTAATTTGAAGAGTCATAGGCACATTTTATTAAATGCATTTCATAAAACAAAGAAATCAAAAATGCTGAGAAGAAAAATACTCAGTAGTTTGATATAAATTTTAAAATATCTTTCAGGCAAGAAACTTATGGTAAAAAAGTAATATTTAGATGTTTTACTGCTCATACCTGCTTCACTAATTCCCCAAATGCTACTTTGCTACATCTAAACCCCTGACAATTTATCACACAATCCCATGTAGCGCGCAAAAAAATAAGTTGATCTCTGCATTTGAAAACAGATCATTACAAAAGAAAATACTGTCAGCTCTTATCTGTATTTGATAATTAAGTATATTATATTCTCAGCAGCACTAAAAATGCAGCTTTGTCTAATATAAATATCTAAATAACAATTACACAAAAGTATTTTTCTCTTAAAATAAGTTTTTGTATATACTTTTTCCAATGTTGACAACTTAAACAACATTGATCTATATATTTTGCTAAGAAAACATTAGGCACAGATAACATAATTTATATTTTCTTTGCTGTTGAAAATATAGTATGTGCAAACGCATATCACACAAATGACTAACTGGTGGACACAACAGTAAACTATTGTAGACCTAACACAAAAAAGATTCATGTTTTATTTTATTTATTTATTTTTAAAAAGGGCATTCTAAGAACCCTTACGAGTAATACCTCACTGCTGGGTGAGTACCCTGCATCTGCATTACAATTACTAGTGGGTTTTCTTAAAGAAAAACAAAGCTTTACTATAGCAAAAGAAGACATCACTTTTAAGCACATGAACTAATTTAAAAGGAACCAGATAAAAATGTTTCCAAAAGCCATTAAAAATATTTAATAAGCTACCAGATTGCTTTGCTGGAAGAAATACATTATTTAACATTATGGATGCTCTATACAGTAGATTCTTTCAATAGCTAAGACACTTCTAAAGTAAGGTACCAATGGATGCAGATCAAGAAAAAGAGACAAAAAAAGCAGGAGACTGTTAGGAAACCGGGGAAAAGCAAATGTCATTTTACCCAGAAGAAACAAAAATACTGTTTCTATTTGTTTGTAGCAGAAAAATTGTGCTGCAGAGAAGATTATAAAAACGCAAGCAAAGGGGTTGTTTGGCGAATAATAAAATGCAATGCTTACTGTGCATCCTCCATGAAGAGATCATCTATGGATTATAGATTAGTGTGATTAAAGGTACACTTTGATGCAAAAGATTATACTTTGCCACATATATAATATGTAGCACTTTTCTACAAAGGGCAGTTTATGTAAGTAATAACTTCCACAAAGAGTGAGAGAAACATGGACAAAATGAGAAAGACAGAGGCAGGGTACAGTCAGACAGAAAGACAGAAACGCCAAGCCGGGGGGCTTGCTCATGTCCTGCAGAAGATTTGAGATATTCTTTTTTATCTCAGTGCTTAATTTTTCCTGTTACTGCACACTAATACTCACATGCTATAATTATTTCATGAGATAACCCTCTATACATCCTTCCCTTTAGTTTCTTCCATGAAAAAGAAAAAAAAAAAGAGAAACTTTTAGTCTCATACTTCATTTTATAGTCAACTATTCAAGTAAATATTTCTCTGATGGCAAATTTCCAGATGAATCTAGAATATGATCCAAAACCACTGTCAGATTACATTTGATTTACTATGTAGCTCTCGTCAAATGGAGCAAGAATTAGCCCGTTTCCTAGGTTTGGGTTCTTGTGCTTCCTGATCCTTCACACACATACAGGATGTGCACATTGTCTCAGACAGTCTTCGGAGGCCTAGCCGGAAAACACTGTTGGAGAGGCTGTATATTACACAGTTACAAAAACTATTACTTATTGCAAGCCAGGTTGTTAAGAAGGACAGAGTTGGATTGTCCAAGACCCGGGAGCTTTCCAGAAGAAAGTAAATTATATAGGGGAGCCACAGCATATAAAATACACTGGTTATCCTAAACAAAACCATGGCGTAGCGACGGTCAGGGCTGTGTCCAGTCTCTCTGGAAGAATCTACCTCATGACTAGGGAATCGGGCTCTTCGGTCATTTATCTCTTTGGTGTGCTGACGGCAAATTTTGAAAATGTGGAAGTAAGTGAAGCAGACAACAAAGGCAGCAGGAGCATAAAGTAAACAAACAATAAAGCCAGTAAAATAGGCACTGGTGAGCCAAGAGGTGGCACACCATTCAAAAATGTCACCATGGTAACCAGGTTTCCCCCAGCCAAAAAAGGAAGGCAAGAAAATTAGGCAGGAGTAGATCCAGATCAAAATAATGCAAATTCTCAAGCGACAAGGGGTGACCAGTTGATTGTAGGAAAGAGGCTTGGTTATTGCAAGATAACGATCCACACTGATGCAAGCAAGACATGCCATAGAAACACTTTTTAGAACTGAGATGATATATCCAAAAACCTGGCAAGTCAATGACTCGTGGACACCTGTGGAGTAGTGGAGAAGTGAGAGAGTAGGAACCAAGCAGCTAACTCCAACGAAAAGATCAGCATATGCCATCGTCTGAATGAAATAGCTGGTAGTATAATGATGTAACAGTGGAGCACAATGAAAGACAAAGATAACTGTTAGATTCCCAGCAATGATCAGAAATGTCAGCAACACAATAACCACTGTCTCGAAGATGCAGACATCCACCACACTGTAGTGGCCAAATCCAAGTGGGCAGGAGTGACGCTCGGACACATTCACAATGCCACTGCTCATGTTCAGGATCCTCCATTCAGTCCACCTGGATTCATTCATGGCTTGGAAATTTAAAGATACCTGCAGACTTGGCTACAGCAAGCAGGTGCCCTGCCCAGCATCTGTTAAACACCGCACATGAGTGTTTCAGAACCTGCTTCAGTAGACAGTGTCAGTGCTTCTGTCACAGCTGAGAGTCCCAGAGAGTGCTCAAGTCTCTTCATCAGCCTCAGTTCAGCAGTGACACACCTCAGCTTTCGGGCGGGGGGTAGGGGGGGGACGGTAAGAGGTGGAGAGAAGGGGGTAAGCTAGAAAGGAGGTGAAAAGAGGTCACTAATTAGTTTCCTCTGGTGCCCTCAAAGAACTTTTTGCAGACATAAGGCACTTCTAGAGAAAATAGACTTCTTATTATCTTGCACTATGAAAAATTAAATCTGTAAAAAGAAAAAAAAATAAATTGCCAAAGGAAGAAAAGCTTCTGTGGGCTGTTCTCCTAAGTGAGGCAGTTTCTTAGGGAGCAACTGGAAAGAATGAGAAAAGAAAAACTCCGAAACTGTCTCAGGCTTCCTGCTTTATCTATGATGAAAAATGCATTCATATTTTAGATTTTAAATAATTTAAGAACTCAAATTTGGTTGAAAAGCTAAGAAAAAGTTCATTGTGACAAAGAGTGTCTTTGGGCTTAGTTCAGGGATTGATGTTGGGAGGGTCAAATTTATAACCTATTTGTCATTTTTCTAAAATCTAAGAAAAACAACTCTATCAAAGTTAATTTGAAAAGATTCATCTCTACATGGGCAGAATAGAGGTAACAAACAGACTCTAGATTGCCCTATAACTCTCATGAGAAAAAAGTATTTTCCAATAGAAAAGATAATATACAATTAATTAATGAATTAACAGCTGGCAAAATATAATAAACTTCTGAAGTTTTAATTCTGCATGCATTTTTAAAGCATTTAGATGAAAGCAGTTTTAGTCCATTACAGTTACTGGTGGTACTAACAGCAACGTAACTTATACCTCTTCCTTTTCAAAATGAAATTATTTTTGCTATTAATTTGGTATCTATAACTTAAAATAACATTTATTATTTTATATACCACCTTCCTTATAATGGAGCATAATAAAATATATAGCTCACAGTTATTTCTCACCTTTGCAACTGTACACCCATATCTCATATATATGTAAATATAAAGTTAGACAATAAAACTTTCCAATATACTGTGAGCTTATTTGACCAGAAATGCTGCCATTATTTATTACTTAGGTATTTCTAATAGGCTTCATATTCTATTTTGCTATACCTTTTCTATTTTCAGTAGATGATTTAACACATTAAATCATTACTTCAACTATATCTTCTGAAAGTGGAAAATTACCTTGTTTATTACATTTGCAGTTATGTAGCAGCCATATGTTAAAAAATGCCTCTTCTATTTCTGTATTCTATTTTGAGCAAGTGCTCAATTAACACAGGGGCCATTAGGTTGGTTGCAAGATAGTCTTATTTTAAAATACCTCTAAAGTATCAAGATGAGTTTAAATCCTAGAGTTTGAAATATTGCAAGGCTGCCAGGATAGAATCCATCCAAAATGCTTCCAAGGTCATTTTGATATCAGGTTAACATTTGCCAAAGTATTTTTTAAAAGTAAAGTCATTTCAGAGAGTCTCTTGTCATTGTTATCCTATCTTTTGAAGAAATAACATGCATTAGAAATAACATTTCCTCCAGGAACAATGCAGCAGCTTAACAGAAAGCATTCTTCTGAAAGTTATTTTCTGGTGCACCACCAAGTCATTCAGGCAAGTCCTTCTTCTGTTATAATAGCCATAGGATATTTCTTCTTGTATATTCCTAGTTTCACTTATCACAAAATAGTTCTCTTGTTATAGGAATAAGGTAATGCTTCTCACCTACATTCACTCTTATCAGCTGCTAGGCTGGGCTGCTTGATTCAGAAGTCCGATTTACTGTGATGCAGCTACAAGGATGCTGTCAGTATATTCTTCACAATCTCTCAGCATCAATGCCTCCACCTGAGCCCAAGCCCTCCTCCTCCTCCTCCTCATCCTGGGCTGATGCAGAAAAACTCACCATCAGAAAGGTGACTCGGCCCTCCTGCCCCAATCAACAGCACAGCCAATGGCTACTGCAGCTGAAACTGTCACTAGGTAACAGTTGCCAGGCACATGCAGGCTTATAGACTTACTCGGCAAGCTCCGATCAAGACTGACAAAAGAAGACAATGGAACTGACCGATCTTTATAATATATTAAGGCATTTATGAACTTCTCAAGGTATTCTCCTTATAGCATTTGAAAAGATTATTTCCTATGGACAGCACAGAAAAAATAAACTGCCATACTCCTGTAAACCCTGTAAAGAAACTACTACAAGGTACTATGACACTAAAAAGTCAGCAGTAATCTAATGCTCATTGGCAGAAAAAACTTATTAATTATTAAAAATCTGCCAAGTCTTCATGAACTAAAGTGATATGACTACTAACTTCTCTCTAAAATACATAGTTATATTTTAATTAACAGAACTTAGAAATCATTTACTAATCTCTCCAATCCCCACCACCCCCACAAAAAATTGCTGAGTTTGATGTATTTAACTGTACAAACAAAGCAATAGAACTAACACTACTGTACCAAAATCTATTCAGGGCAATACTGAAGGTCAAATATGATCTCAAAAGAGCATAGAAATTAGAATAAATAGAAACATTGCTTATCCACTTTTTATCCTAGTATGAAAAAAAGGTCAAATGGTCAAAGAAATTTGTTCTAAGTGCTTGAGCTACACATACCTAAATTAGAACAATGCAAATTAATTTAATCAAATATTTGATGGACATTAAAAACATTTCTGATTATTTTGACTTACTACAAACAAACATTCACTATTTTAAACTTCTTATGGGGTCAGAACTTTTCTTAAAAGTGACTTAGAACTAATTTACAAATTATGTCAGAATTAAAATACACCAGGAAAATTAAGATAAAATGGAAGATAACTAACATTTGTTGAGTACTTTCTATATGCCAAGCATTGTGCTGTGTGCATTATATACTTTTCCTTTATAAAAATCTTAAAACTCTACGAAGTAGGTATTATCATGATCATTTTCAAAATGAAGAAAGCAGATACTAGAGATAGTAAGTATAACTTGCCTATAATTACAGACTTGTGAAAATGGGACTGAAATAGGTTATTATTATTCTTAAGGCTTAAAAATCGCAAATCAAAACCACAATGAGATACCATCTCACACCAGTCAGAATGGTTATTAAAAAGTGAAAAAATTACAGATGTTGGCAAGGTGGTGGAAAAAAGGGAACACTTATACAATGCTGGTAGGAATGTAAATTAGTTCAGCCACTGTGAAATGCAGTTTGACGATGTCTCAAAAATACAAAACGGAACTTCCATTCAACCCAAAAGAATAGAAATCATTCTACCAAAAAGATACATGCAGTCATATGTTCACTGCAGCGCTATTCACAATAGCAAACACATGGATCAATCCAGATGCCTATGAACAATGGACTGAATAAAGAAAACATGGTACATATACACCATGAAGTACTATGCAGCCATAAAAAGAACAAAATCATGTCCTTTGCAGCAACACAGATGCAGCTAGAGGCCATTATCTTAAGCAAATTAATGCAAAAACAGAAAACCAAATACTGCATATTCTCGCTTATAAGTGGGAGCTAAACACTGAGTACACATGGACACAAAGAGGAGAACAATAGACACTGGGCCTGACTCCACAGGGAAGGTGGAGGGTGAGAGGACTGAAAAACTACCTACTAGGTGCTACGCTCACTATGCTCACTACCTGGGTGATGAAATCATTTGTATACAATTTACCCACGTAACAAACCTGTACATGTACTCCCTGAACCATAAATAAGCAAAAATACAAGAATCAAACAAATAAAAACCCCACTCTCTTCTTTCTTCTGATGGCTGCTGGTCAGAAAATGTCTTAGAATAATTTCAGATTTTATAAAAATGATTTCTAGCATATCAAGTATCTTACTGCAATGGAAAAAAACTAAAAATCACAAGAGGAGCTTTGGAAACTGTGCAAATACACGGAAATTGAACAATATGCTCTTGAAGACCAACGGGTCAATGAAGAAATTAAGAGAAGAATTTTAAAAGTTCTTAAATAAAAATGGAAACACAACATACCAACACCTATGAGATGCAGCAAAAGTAATAATAACACAGAAACTTATAGAAATAAATGCCTAACCAAAGAAGTAGAAAGACTTCTAATAAATAACCTAATGATACACCTG
The DNA here is from genome assembly GCF_009828535.3 of Hylobates moloch. NCBI lineage: Eukaryota > Metazoa > Chordata > Mammalia > Primates > Hylobatidae > Hylobates > Hylobates moloch. The sequence goes on from NW_026652283.1 coordinate 59,368,604, forward strand.
AAAAAACTATAAAAGCAAGAACAAACCAACCCAAAATTAGTAGAATGAAAGGAATAATAAAGAGCAGGGCAGAAGTTGAGATCTAAAAAACATAAAAAGATCAACAAAACAAAAACTCGATTTTTTGAAAACATAAACAAAATCAACAAACCCTTAGCTAGACTAAGCAAAAAAGAAAGCAGACTCAAATAAATAAAATCGAAGATGAAAAAAAGACATTACAATTGACTCCATAGAAATACAAAGAATCATTGGAGACTATTGTGAAAAATATATATGCCAACAAACTGGAAAACCTAGAAAAAATGGCTAAATTCCTGGACACATACAATCTACCAAGATTGAACCACGAAGAAACAGAAAATCTGAACAGACTAATAATGAGTAAAGAGATTGAAGCAATAATAAAAAGTCTCCCATCAAAGACATGCCCAGAACTTGATGGCTTCACTGCTGAATTCTATCAAACACTTAAAGAAGAACTAATACCAACTCTACTCAAACTATTCTTAAAAAGTTAAGAGGAGGGAATATTTCCAAACTCATTCTATGAGGCCAGCATTATCTTGATACCAAAAGCAGACATGGACACATACAACAAAAAAAATTATCGGAGGCGAATATCCCTAAGAAACATAGACGCAAAAATCCTTAACAAAATACTAGCAAACCAAACAACACATTAAAAAGATATGCCATGTTCATGGATTGGAAGAATTAATATTGTTAAAAGGACAATATCACCCAAAGCAACATACAGATTTAATGCATTCCCTTTCAAAATAACAATGACATTAAAATAAATAGAAAAAAAACCCTAAAATTCGTATGGAACTACAAAAGACCCTGAATAGCTAAGGCAATCCTAAGAAAAAAGAACAAAGCTAGAGGCACCCCTCTACCTGACTCCAAATATACTACAAAGTTATAGTAACCAAAACAGCATGATATTGGCATAAAAACACATAGACCAATGGAACAGAACAGAGAACCCAGAAATAAATCTACACATTTATAGTCAACCTAAATTCAGGAAAGGCACCAAGAAAATACACTGTTGAAAAGACAGTGTCTTCCATCAATGCTGCTGGAAAAACTGGATATCGATATGCAGAAAAATAAAACTAGACTCCTATCTCTCACCATATACAAAAATCCAGTTAAAGTTGATTAAAAACTTAAAGGTAAGACCTGAAACTATGCAGCTAATACAAGAAAACACTGGGGAAATGCTTCAGGACATTGGTTTTGGCAAAGACTATTTGAGTAAGACCTCAAAAGCACAGGCAACAAAACAAAAATAGACAAACAGGATGATATTAAGCTAAAAGGCTTCTGCACAGCAAAGAAAATAATCAATACAGTGAACAGGCAACCTAAAAAATGGGAAAATATTTGCAAACTAGCCATCTGACAAGTGATTAATAATCAGAAAAAAAACTATTAAAAAGTCAGCAAAAGATCTGAATCAACATTTCTCACAGGAGGACATACAAATTGCCAAGAGGTATATGAAATATTACTCATTTTGCATCTGGCAAACGCAAATCAAAACTACAAAACTATAATGAGATACAGTCTTACCTAGTTAATATGGCTATTATCAAAAAGACAAAAAGTAACAAACGCTGGTGAGGATGCAGAGAAAACAGAACACTCATACACTATTGGGGGAATGTAAAACTAAAATAGCCATTATGGAAAACAGTACGGAAGTTACTCAAAAATTTAAAAATATAACTATCATATGATCCAGCAATGCCACTGCTGGGTAGATATCCAAAAGAAAGGAAATCAGCAATGTCAAACAGATAAATGCACTACCATGTTATTACAACACTATTCACAATAGCCAAGATATGGAATCAACCTAAGTGTCCATCAAGACATGAATAGGTGGGGAAAAAAAGCAATATGTATACACAATAAAATATTATTCAACTATAAAAAAGAATGAAATTCTTACATTTGCAGCAACATGATTGGAACTGGAGGACATTATGTTCAGTGAAATAAACCAGGCACAGAAAGACAAATATTGCATACTCTCACTCACATGTGGGAGTTAAAAAAGTTGATCTTATCGAAGTAGTGAGTAAAATGATTGTTGTCAGAGGCTGGGAAGGGTAGGGAAAAAGGAATGAAAAGAAGCTGGATAATGGTTACAAAAATGCAGTCAAATAGAAGGAATAAGTTCTAGTGGTTGTAGTGGGGAGATTATAGTTAACAATTTATTGTATATTTCAAAATAACTGGAAAAGAAGTTAGAATGCTACCAACACAATAAGTCATAAACATTTGAGATGATAGATGTCCCAATTTCCCTGATTTGATCATTACACATTGTATGCATGTATCAAAATATCACATGTACCCCATATATAACTATTATGTATTATTAATTATAAAAATGATCTCTACTCCCTGATTCTAAAATAAAAGTTGGAAAAAATTATTTCTAAAGAGTAGAAGGTCCTATTCTTTCCTCCATGTTGAACTGCCTTTCAGAGAAAACCATGTTACTGCCAAAATCTTTGGAGGTTTAGGTGAATATAGAACGGTAAGTGTATTTCTCATTACCAGAAATGAGACGTTTGTAAGATACATTAGAATAACGATTTTCAAGTGAATATTATGTTTAAGGATGAAAAGGCAATATTTAAATTTTATACAAAAGGCTAGAAAGTCCTATTTTATAAGGAAATATTTTGACTTTCAGAGATAATAGTATTAAAATCAATCAAAATCAGATATAATATTCTCTAGCACAAGAAAAATAAATATTTAAAATAAAATTATATTCGATAAATATTCATGAATGTAGATAGGTCCCACATTCCTTGTAAAGAAAAGTTAAAAGCTAAGCTTTACTACCAAACCATTGAAAAAGTATAGCCATTACACATATTTGAAGCAGTTTTGAATCATAATATTTCTAAAATTAGGAAAATGGCAAAAAATATCATTCAGAAAATTTCACATACTAAATCCCTTTAGTTTGTTTCCAAAAATAATCACTGGTAGCTATTTGAATCTACAAATACTGTAAATAATCCATAATTGCACATGCTTCTAAAGGGAGATGAAAACATGAGATGAAGAGTTTCAGAAGCAGTGCCTTTGACCCACTAAGCCTCCCTCTTTCTTTCCACCAACTTAAAAAAAAAAAAGCTTCAGCAGCTCAAACAAAGTAGTTTTTTCTTTTTAGCAACTGACTGTACTAGCTACTTTTTTTTTTTTTTTTTTTTTTTTTTTTGAGACAGAGTTTCGATCTTGTTGCCCAGGCAGGAGTGCAATAGCACGATCTCAGCTCACTGCAACCTTCGCTTCGCCTCCCAGGTTCAAGCAATTCTCCTGCTTCAGCCTCCCAAGTAGCTGGGATTACAGGCACGCACCACCACACCTGGCTAATTTTGTATTTTTAGTAGAGATAGGGTTTCACCATGTTGGTCAAGCTGGTCTTGAACTCCTGACCTCAAGTAATCCACCTGCCTCGGTCTCCCAAAGTGCTGGGATTACAGACGTGAGACACCACACCTGGCTGACTGTACCAGCTTCCTTACTTTTCTTTCTTCCCATATTTTTTCCGACAGGATTATAATATGAACACATTTATAATGTGAAGCTTTACTGACAAAAGAGTACTAATATATATTTACATAGTTTCCTATATAAAGCATTCTTTGTTTTTAAATTAGGCATAATTCTCTTCGTTTTCAGGGTCATTAGGTATCTTATTATTGTCTTTTTTTTTTTTTTTTACAATCATCAGCTGCCTCCTTCTGCTTTCAGCTGATGAATGCTAATCAGAAAATATCTAGGAGGAATCATTATATAGAATTACTTGTAACAGCCCAAACTGTATAACTTTATTACATGATACATCACAGGCATTTAATTTTTTATTTATACATTAGATATGTTTATTCTTTTATATATATATTTATTATACTTTTATTCTTTTATATTTATCAATATTTCATTATTAAAACATCCAGTCAATTCAAACTACTCCTCAATAGAACTTAAACAGAAAAGCAAGAAAGGACCATTAGCCATCAATGGCAAATAGGATAAATAGTAGGCAATGCCTATCAAAGAGAACTATACAAGCAATACAGTATTAAAGAAAGTAAACAAATAGAGGCCAGTCAGGGTAGCTCACACCTGTAATCCCAGGACTTTGGAAGGCCAAGGCAGGCAGATCAACTTGAGGTCAGGAGTTCAAGACCAACCTGGCCAATATGGTGAAGCCCTGTCTCTACTAAAAATACAAAAAATTAGCCAGGCATGGTGGTGCACACCTGTAATCCCAGCTACTCAAGAGGCTGAGGCATGAAAATTGCTTACAGTGAGCAGAGATCGCACCACTGTGCACTCCAGCCTGAGGAACAGAGTGAGACTGTCTCAAAAAAAAAAAAAAGTAAACAAATAGAGACTAAAGTAAACCTGTTGTCCTTTACTAAATTTAAAAACGTACCAAAAGGCTTACGCATTCAGAATTTACCTATTGCCTCAACTACTTCTCCTACCTGGTAACTTTTCTCCATCTTCACTATCATTACCCTAGCCAACCAGCATCATCTTGTGCTTAGACACCTGTAGTGGTTTCCAATGTGGCCTTCTTGAGTTGTTTGTAGTCTCTCTTCAATCCATCATTCACAAGAGACAAAATATTTTTTTCCACAATGCAAACCAGATCATGTTGCTTCTGTTTTAAAATACTTCACTGGTTTTACATTGCCCTTATGATAAGATCCTAATAGGTGCTATAAAAACTGGTCTCCAGCTGGGCACGGTGGCTCACGCTTGTAATCCCAGCACTTTGGGAGGCCAAGGCGGGCGGATCACAAGGTCAGGAGATCGAGGCCATCCTGGCTAACATGGTGAAACCCCGTCTCTACTAAAAAATACAAAAAAAATTAGCCGGGCATGGTGGCGGGCGCCTGTAGTCCCAGCTACTCGGGCGGCTGAGGCAGGAGAATGGCGTGAACCCGGGAGGCAGAGCTTGCAGTAAGCCGAGATTGCGCCACTGCACTCCAGCCTGGGTGACAGAGTGACACTCCGTCTCAAAAAAAAAAAAAAAAAAACTGGTCTCCATGCATCCATCCAGTCTCATTTCTCCTCTATGTTGTTTAGGATTAGCTAAACTACCTCTACCTCCCCACCAACTCATATCCCTCACCCACCAGTCACAAATATACTTGCTATGTTCCCTACGGCCTCAGGATATTAATAACTGCTGCTTACTAGGCCATCACACTTCTTTTTATTTAATTCAGATGCAATCTTTAGGTCTCAGTTTTAATACCACTTCCTCTGGGGAATCTTCCTTGAGTTCTCACAGGGAACCAGACCAGATTCTACACATATTATAGTTTATAATTATTTACTTCATTCACCTTTGTCTTCTTGACTAGATTACAAGTCCCATGAGGAGAGCAACATCTGCTTTGTTTGCCATTGCATCTCAAGGGCCTACACTGTGGTGCTAGACACAGAATAGGTGTCAAACAAATAAGTGTTTAACATAATTTTAATATAAAGCACATAAAATAGCTAAAAGAGTCTATCAAAGGACTGAAAAACAGTAACATCCAGTCTACGTGAAGCTCAGAATACACAAACTTCACAAGAAAAAGCTAGAAAATGTATTTCCCAATTGTGGGAGGGGGGAATTAACCTCCTAATATACTCAAATAAAGGTTAGTATTAGTTATCTGTAAATCTCCCTAAACTAAATTAAATATGAGTATTTCACTAGTGCTTTGAAAAGCCCTATCTAGCAATTGACAATGATTATTTAATTACTTATCATCTAAAAAATACCAAATGCTGCAAAATACAGTATCAATGCACTTTAAATGTACTATCAAATGTAGTATTAAAGCAACTTGGTCTAAGTGCCAAGAATCAAATAAACCCTCTGAAGTGATACATATCACAATCTACTGATTTAGTGACCTCTCAAGAGCAGAAAACAATTTCATGTTGTCAATTTCATTTCATTATGAGACAAATTATTAGCAACTAAGAAAATTTAAGAAAAGTTAATTTAGTGGCACTACAAAAGAAAACTTCCTCAACCTGATAAAGACACTTTATGGGAAAACCTACATCTAGCATAATATTTAATGGTGAAATATTTAATGGTGAAATATTAAATGCTTTCTTCCCAAGATTGGGAAAAAGGGAAGGATATCTGCTCTTACACATCTATACACATTGTACTAGAGGTCCCAGCCAGTTTAACAGCCAAGAAAAAAAAAGCCATACAAAAAAAGGAAGATATAATTGTGCACATAAGAAATACTAAAATGTCTTCCCAAGAGCCCACTAGAATTAATGAATAAATTTTGTCGGAACACAGGTCAATATATAAAAATCATTGCATTTCGATATACTTGTAAGAAACAGCAGGAAACAAAATTTAAAAACAATAAATCATTGAAAATTGCCTTGAAAAACAGAAAGCAGGTGAAAATGTATAAAACCTCTACTCTGAAAACTATAAAATGACATTTGAGAAAAATTAAAAAGCCATATATATATATATATATATATATATATATAAACACACACACACACACACACACACACACACACACTTTTTTTTTTTTTTTTTTTGACTGAGTCTTGCTGTGTCTCCCAGGCTGGAGTACAGTGGCGTGATCTCGGCTCACTGCAAGCTCGGCCTCCTGGGTTCAAGTGATTCTCCCGCCTCAGCCTCCCAAGTAGCTGGGATTACAGGTGCCCACCACCATGTGCGGCTAATTTTTGTATTTTTAGTAGAGATGGGGTTTCACTATGTTGACCAGGCTGGTCTCGAACTCCTGAACTCAAGTGATCACCTGCCTCAGCCTCCCAAAGTGCTGGGATTACAGGCGTGAGCCACTGCGCCCAGCCTACTATCTTTACGCAATGGAAGAATCAATATTGTTAAGAACGTCAATTTTTCTCAAATTGATCTTTAGATTCACTGCTATTGCAATTCAAATCCAAGCAGCTTTTTGTAGAACTGACGAGCTACTAATTCTAAAACTTGTATGTAAACACAAAGGATCTAGGAGAGCTAAAACAATCTTGGGAAAGAGAAAAAAAAAAAACAAAGCTGAAAGACTGGCACAACCTGATTTCAAGACATACTATAAAGCCTTAAGAGTTAAGATGTAGCTCGTTAGTTGATGCAGTTTCTTCCTAGCCTTGACGGTCTTTATAATTTGGCATGTTTTTGCAGTGGCTGGTACTGGTTGTTCCTTTCCATGTTTAGTGCTTCCTTCAGGAGCTCTTTTAGGGCAGGCAGGCCTGGTGGTGACAAAATCTCTCAGCATTTGCTTGTCTGTAAAGAATTTTATTTCTCGTTCACTTATGAAGCTTAGTTTTGCTGGATATGAAATTCTGGGTTGAAAATTCTTTTCTTTAAGAATGTTGAATATCAGCCCCCACTCTCTTCTGGCTTGTAGAGTTTCTGCCGAGAGATCAGCTGTTGGTCTGATGGGCTTCCCTTTGTGGATAACCCGACCTTTCTCTCTGGCTGCCCTTAACATTTTTTCCTTCATTTCAACTTTGGTGAATCTGACAATTATGTGTCTTGGAGTTGCTCTTCTCGAGTAGTATCTTTGTGGCATTCTCTGTATTTCCTGAATTTGAATGTTGGCCTGCCTTGCTAGATTGGGGAAGTTCTCCTGGATAATATCCTGCACAGTGTTTCCCAACTTGGTTCCATTCTCCCATCACTTTCAGGTACACCAATCAGACGTAGATTTGGTCTTTTCACATAGTCCCAAATTTCTTGGAGGCTTTGTTCATTTCTTTTTATTCTTTTTTCTCTAAATTTCTCTTCATGCTTCATTTCATTCATTTCGTCTTCCATCGCTGATACCCTTTCTTCCAGTTGATCGCATCAGTTACTGAGGCTTGTGCATTCGTCATGTAGTTCTCGTGCCGTGGTTTTCAGCTCCATCAGGTCCTTTAAGGACTTCTCTGCTTTGGTTATTCTAGTTATCCATTCGTCTAATTTTTTTTCAAAGTTTTTAACTTCTTTGCCATTGGTTCGAACTTCCTCCTTTAGCTCAGAGTAGTTTGATCTTCTGAAGCCTTCCTCTCCCAACTCATCAAAGTCATTCTCCATCCAGCTTTGTTCCATTGCTGGTGAGGAGCTGCGTTCCTCTGGAGGAGGAGAGGTGCTCTGATTTTTAGAGTTTCTGGTTTTTCTGCTCTGTTTCTTCCCCATCTTTGTGGTTTTATCTACCTTTGGTCTTTGATGATGGTGACGTACAGATGGGTTGTTGGTGTGGATGTCCTTTCTGTTTGTTAGTTTTCCTTCTAACAGTCAGGACCCTCAGCTGCAGGTCTGTTGGAGTTTACTGGAGGTCCACTCCAGACTCTGTTTGCCTGGGTATCAGCAGCGGTGGCTGCAGAACAGCGGATATTGGTGAACCGCAAATGCTGCTGCCTGATCGTTCCTCTGGAAGTTTTGTCTCAGAGAAGTACCCGGCCGTGTGAGGTGTCAGTCCGCCCCCACTTGGGGGTGCCTCCCAGTTAGGCTACTCATGGGTCAGGGACCCACTTGAGGAGGCAGTCTGCCCGTTCTCAGATCTCAAGCATAGGCATGGGCAAGGACTTCATGTCTAAAACACCAAAAGCAATGGCAACAAAAGCCAAAATTGACAAATGGGATCTCATTAAACTAAAGAGCTTCTGCACAGCAAAAGAAACTACCATCAGAGTGAACAGGCAACCTACAGACTGGGAGAAAATTTTTGCAACCTACTCATCTGACAAAGGGCTAATATCCAGAATCTACAATGAACTCAAACAAATTTACAAGAAAAAAACAAACAACCCCATCAAAAAGTGGGCAAAGGATATGAACAGACACTTCCCAAAAGAAGACATTTATGCAGCCAACAGACACATGAAAAACTGCTTATCATCACTGGCCATCAGAGAAATGCAAATCAAAACCACAATGAGATACCATCTCACACCAGTTAGAATGGCCATCATTAAAAAGTCAGGAAACAACAGGTGCTGGAGAGGATGTGGAGAAATAGGAACACTTTTACACTGTTGGTGGGACTGTAAACTAGTTCAACCATTGTGGAAGTCAGTGTGACGACTCCTCAGGGATCTAGAACTAGAAATACCATTTGACCCAGCCATCCCATTACTGGGTATATACCCAAAGGATTATAAATCATGCTGCTATAAAGACACATGCACACGTATGTTTATTGCGGCACTATTCACAATAGCAAAGACTTGGAACCAACCCAAATGTCCAACAACGATAGACTGGATTAAGAAAATGTGCCACATATACACCATGGAATACTATGCAGCCATAAAAAATGATGAGTTCATGTGCTTTGTAGGGCCATGGATGAATCTGGAAACCATCATTCTCAGCAAACTATCGCAAGGACAAAAAACCAAACACTGCATGTTCTGACTCATAGGTGGGAATTGAACAATGAGAACACATGGACACAGGAAGGGGAACATCACACACTGGGGACGGTTGGGGGTTGGGGGGAGGGGGGAGGGATAGCATTAGTAGATATACCTAATGCTAAATGACAAGTTAATGGGTGCAGCACACCAACATGGCACATGTATACATATGTAAGTAACCTGCACGTTGTGCACATGTACCCTAAAACTTAAAGTATAATAATAAAAAAAGAGTTAAGATCTTGCATAAAGGATATACAAAATGATCAGTGAGAAGAAGAAAGTCTAAAAATAAACCCATACTTACATGGTCAACTGAATTTCAATTAGAAATTCTAAAACAAATCAAGGAAAAAGGAAAATTTTCTCAGTAAATGGTACTAGAAAAATTTGAATAATCTTCTGGGGAAAAATTAACTTAGACCATGTCCTCACAATATATAGAAAAATTTAAATGATATGGATCATAGATCTAAACAAAAAAAATTGAAACTGCAAATATATAGCTTCTAAAGAAAAACATTCCAGAAGAAGAATGTCTTCATAACTTAAGGATAGACAAAGATGAACAGGTGCAGCGGCTCACACTTACAATCCCGACACTTTGGGAGGCCTAACCAGGAGTATCACTTGAGCCCAGGAGTTCAAGACAGGCCTGGGCAACATAGCAAGACCTTGTTCATATCAAAAACAAAATTTAGCTGGGTGTGGTGGTGCACACCTGTAGTCTCAGCTACCTGCAAGCTGAGGCAGGAGGACTGCTTCAGCCCAGAGTTCTAAGCTACAGTGAGCTATGATCATGCCAACACACTCCAGCCTAGGTGACAGAGTAAGACTGTGTCTCTTAAAAAATAGACAAAGACTTATTAGGATACTGGAAGCAATAACTATAAAAAAGTTTAATAAAATATACTTAAAATAAATGCTCTGCTTAGCAAAAGACATCATTAAGAAAATCAGCAAGCCAAAGACAGTATTAGCAAAACATATGTCTAACAAAGGACTTGCATCCAAAATATATAACTGACTCCTACAATTTGTTAATATGAATACAAATAATCCAATTAAAATGGTGAAAAAACTGGAAGACACTTCACAAAAGAAGATAAACAAATAACCATTAAGAAAATGAAAAAGTGCTCAGCATCCACAGTCATCAGGAAAAGGCAAAATAGATGAGATACCAATATACACCCACAATGAGATACCAATATATGCCCACTAGAATGGCTAAAACTAAAAGACTGACAGAACAATGTTGGTAGGGATATAGAACAACTGAAACCATACACTGCTGGTAGTAGTGTAAAATGGCTCAACTTTCAAAACTTTGACAAACAGTTTGAAATTTTCTTATGACATTAAAAGAAAATCTACCCTATCTCTCCCATCAATTCCTTCCAATAGAAAGGAAAACATATTGTCCACAAAAGACTTGCATAAAAATGTTCATAGCAGTATGTATAAAAATGAAATAGCCAAAACCAGAAACAGCCCACACACATCCATCAACAGGGGAATGAATAAACAAACCATGATATTTCCATACAATGAATATAGCAATGAAAAGGAACAACACTATAGACACACATAACATGGATGAATCTTAAAACTGAAGGAAAGAAGCCATACATTGAAGAATATACATTGCATGATTTTATATGAAGTTCTGAAAAGGGAAAAACTAATTTTTGCTGAAAGAAATCAGAACCCTAGTTGCCCCAGGCAGGGTGTGTGTGTGTATGTGTGTACACATGTGCTCATGTGCACACATGTATCAGTCAAGACTGGCAAGAGGTATGAGGGAACTTTCAAGGAAGAGGGAAACATTCTGTATCTTGATACGTGTGGTTACACACATGCATGCATGCCAAAGCTCATTAAAATGTAACATTTAAGACCTGTGTAAGTTATAGCTGAAGAGACTGAAAAGGCTGTGATGGCATTTGCATGTAATCAAGTGTTCGACTTCTGTGTAAAGCCACGAAATGAGAGACCTAAATTATTTGAGTGAATTTTGAAGCATTGCCAGGAAATTATATAGTATAATGATATTTAAAAAGAAACATACCAGAATCCTTTGTAGCAATGTGCCATAAAGAATGAGAGCTACTAAAATGTCTAAAAGAACAGATACTGGTGGATGGAGTAAGTATATCCAGCCTGCGCATACTTTCACACTCAATCAGTATATCTGACTCATGGCTCAGTGTTTGTACTCAAGACACAACAGCCCAGCTGCAAGTGAGACACTGAGAAAAGACATACTAAATGCCAGTTATACAACACTTAGAGGCTGCCCTAGCTAGCTGAGATCTAAGACGATGGGCCAAGTAAGCAAAACCTTTGAGAGGTTCCATTATGTTTCATCAATCATAAAGAAAAATGGAGAAAAAAATACTAATTTACGTGTATATTTACCACCTTCTTAGTGGGAGAAAGTCTCAAACACAAAATATGTGTTTAAAACAAAATTAACAGGTCAAAATAGTATGCAGAGCAATAAAATAAAACCATACACAGTATGATCTTTCTTCTCATATTTTCCCCTAGGTATGTTATTACCTTTAATAAATGTTTATTAAGTTTGAAGACAAGGAGATACTATGACTTAGAGGAAAGAATGTAGGCTTGACCCCTAGAGTCAGACAGATTTGGGTTGGCAAGATGGCTGCACCACTCATTAACTATGAGGCCTTGGGTATATCTTTCTCTCCATGTATCTCAGCTTCTATCTTTAAAATGGAGATAATAATACTTACCTTTAAAAGTTGATTATGAAAATTAAAACATAAAGCATGTAAAGCATACAGTGGCTATCCATTCAAAGCTCACCGATAGTAAGATACGCCTATTATTTTACCATCAGTAAGATTTTTGTTTAATCATTTTTCCTTCAGAAACTACATCCACAGGTAACATGCTGAGTTTTGGAAATTAATAATAACACTTTCTCTTTTCTATTGAATTGCCAACTCCCTCATCATTCCTTTTTTAAAATACATTAAAGAAAAGAAATATCAGCCAGGCACGGTGGCTCACGTCTGCAATCCTAGCACTTTGAGAGGCCGAGGAGAGCGGATCACGAGGTCAAGAGATGGAGACCATCCTGGCCAACACGGTGAAACCCCGTCTCTACTGAAAATACAAAAATTAGCTGGGCACGGGGGTGCACGCCTGTAGTCCCAGCTACTCGGGAGTCTGAGGCAGGAGAATTGCTTGAACCCAGGACGCAGAGGTTGCAGTCAGCTGAGATAACGCCATTGCACTCCAGCTTGGTGACAGTGAGAGACTCCTTCTCAAAACGTAAAAAAGAAAGAAAAGAAAAGAAATATCATTGTCTGAACCTGACCATGCTTTTTAGGAAAATCCTGTGATTAGCAATAAAGTAACATGAAAATTACCAAGGCTTAGTCTACGAAAACCTAAGGTATGTGGATCTTACATTTCCCAGATAAATGAGGGGCTTTTTAAAATTGATTTTTAATATTATGTTTTATGCTAGTGGATTGGATAAAGAAAATGTGGTACACAGACAACATGGGATACTACACAGCCATAAAAAATGAAATCATATCTTTTGCAGGAGAATGGATGCAACCAGAGGCTATTATCCTAAGCAAATTAATGCAAGAATAGAAAACCAAAAACCCATGTTCTCACTTGTAAATAGGAACTAAACATTGGGTACTCATGGACATAAAGATAGCAACAGTAGATGCTGGGAACTAATAGAGTTGGGAGGGAGAGAGGAAAGTAAGGCTTAAAAAACTATGGGTACTATGCTCACTATCTGGGTGAAGGGATCAACCATACCCCAAACCTCAGCATCATGCAATATTCTGATGTGACAAACCTGCATGTGTATCCCTGAATCTAAAATAAAAGTTGAAACTATTTCTTTAAAAAAGAAAAAAAAAATGATCCCAAGTTTAAAAAAAATTGTTTTACTCTATTACATTAGGCATCTAAATTCTTATAAGATGTATTACCTATTCCTCTGTCTTCTTAAACCAAGAATTCTGACATTATTTAATATTTGGTAGCCTAGGATCATCACTATTAACATCAATTCGAATATTGTCTTCTGATACAATCATACCTTTGTAGCTGCTGGATTTGTTTGATTTCCATAAGAATTAGGTACCTTAAAAATAATACATAGCTCTCTATATTTTATGAATCTATGTGCATAGCAAACATAGCAGTAGCCCCTCCTTCCTGTTCTAATTTGCTGTCCATATTTTCTAGAGGCTTCCGTATCAGAAACTAAGCTTATAAGAATTTTTTTCTCAAAGAGCAAATAAAGGTAACTGCTCTATGAGTAAAGTGCCATAGCTCAGGCTTAAGCTGTCAGTTATTTCTAGATAAGTGAGGAGGTAATTGTTTTAGTATGGCAACAGGTATGAAAATACACTTTAAAATAACACAGGAGAAAAGGAAATTTCAATGTTTCTTACATCTCCCATGGCTTACAGCTATCCATCAATCAAGATCTTTTCCTGCTTTATAAACTAACAAATCTGGAAATTAAATTTTTTATATCATTTCATTTTTATATCAATGAAATCCCATAAAAATTAGAATTATCTCATAGAAAAGGTTCAGAACAGCTATATCCCTTCAACTTTTGTACAGTAAAAACAGAGAGAGAAAAGTTGAACCTTAAGACATTTCCTACAAAAGTCTGTTAAAATTGTATGAAAACAGAAGAGCACAGACCTATTTTAAATAATGGGTTCACATTATAGGAAAGAAATGTTGGTTCACATTCATTTTTAATTAAAAGAAAATTTTCTCTTATAAAAGAAAATTGCTATTTTTTAGGATATCTTATTGTTATGGCAACTGAAGTGCTAAAAATAATAAAGAAATATCAAAGTTGTTATAGCAACTAGAATTTTAAAAAGCCATGAAGTATAGAATGATCAAACCTTGGCTTGAAACGCAACATCTATGACTCAGTTTTCAAAAGAAAACTTGAAATACTCATGCTCTTGTCTTTATGAGTTGTCTCTGCAATCCAAGTTAAAAAACAAAAAACAAAACCTTAATCATAAGAGTTTAATTATTTTTTATATCACTTATATCTTTCATCGTTCTACACATATTCAACAATGTGACTTTAGACAACCCTACATATTACTGACTTCCAAGAACAGTGAGAAATGTTGAGCACTCAATAAATGTCTGTTAAACTGAACTCTAAACTATTAGGTTTGTGTGAAATTTGGATTTTTCTGCTCTTCTAACTTGCTTTCATATCTCCAATCTTGAATGCTCTGCCCTAGAATACACTAAAAATGGAAAAGATTTACTTAATGCCAACATATTGTGCCCAGATTCGTGCAATTAGAGTTCAATTAAATTAAAATGTTAATGAAGGTCTATTGCATGCTAGGTATTGTTTGAGGTCTGGAACCCTATTCTCACAGAAAAAACAAAATCATGAAGGTGCTATAAGAAGTGGTAAGGCCTTTGAAAAAAAAATTTTTTTTTTTTTTTTTTTCAGACAGAGTCTGGCTCTATCATCTAGGCTGGAGTGCAGTGGTGCGATCTTGCCTCCTCCGGGCTCAAGCAATCCTCCCACCTGGGCCTCTGGGACTACAGGCATGTACCACCACACCCGGCTAATTTTTGTAATTTCTGTAGAGATGGAGTTTCAACATGTTGCCCAGGCTGGTCTCATCCTGAGCTCAAGCAATCTGCCCGCCTCAGCCTCCCAAAGTGCTGGAATTACAAGGGTAAGCCACTGCACGCAGCCCTGTGAAGGATTTAAGCTAAGAAGTAACACAAATTAATTCATTTGCCCCAGAGATGTCTTATTGGGAAATACAATTTTAAATTTACATGCTTTGTATCAAAAAATCAAGAAGCATCTTTAGTTTCATATGTTCCTTGCTAATAACTAGTGACCAAAATTCAGTAACAAATGTAGTAATATATGTTGCTAACATGGCACATTTCCCCAGCATTTATAGACTAACTTGGCTGGAAATGGCCGGAAACAGACCCCTATGTAAGTCTCTCCATACCTTTCAGCTTTATTTATACCCTCTATCTGTCTCCTTTGTTTCCCCCTAAATCCATTGGTTTATCTTTTTTTTTCTTTTTTTTTTTTTTGAGATGGAGTCTTGCTCTTGTCACCCAGGCTGGAGTGCAATGGCACAATCTCGGCTCACTGCAACCCCCACCTCCCAGGTTGAGGCAATTCTCCGGCCTCAGCCTCCCGAGTAGCTGGGATTACAGGTGCCCACCACCATGTCTGGCTAATTTTTGCATTCTTAGTAGAGACGGGGTTTCACCATGTTGCCAGGCTGGTCTCGAACTCCTGACCTCGTGATCCGCCCGCCTCAGCCTCCAAAAGTGCTGGAATTACAGGCATCAGCCACCGTGCCCGGCCCTCCATTGGTTTATCTTATGAGCTAGTAAAGAAGACTTGAGAAGCTGGGCTTGGTGGGAAAGAGTGCCATGGATTTTTCCTAGACCTAGAAAGGGGCTTGTTGGTTAGGGAAAGCCTGTTATATATATTATAGATCCTCACAACTCTGTAGAAATATAATGCCTTCAAAAAACACAAATGCCCTTCCTTTAACTATCTTATCCAGTGAAGAATATGACTAGTGATGACCACTATTATTTTAAAGCTAGCCTAATATAATTATATTGCCTTTCATTAAAAGAAATATTACTATCCTTTAGATTAATGATTTACAATACCCTGCTTTATTCTACTCCATGCTTACCAGCATCATACAATAAAATCTTAATTGTCCTAGTTTTTAAAAAAGGAATTGCAAGCACTGAAAAAGCACCAGAAAAAGAACCTAATTTAATTTTACATAGCTGTAATAGTGCTTTTTAAAAGAAAGCTCAAAAAAAAAATCTGTGTTGTAGCTCTCAGTATCACATTCATACTGTCAGCAGTAATTTATTTTCTGGAAGACAACCTAATTTATAACATTAGATTAATATGGCAAATATACATTTTTATTGATTTTATAGTTTGCTTCTAATAGATTATAGTCATGAGAGTTAAGAGTATAGTTTGCATTTAATTGTATATCTCCATATATTTAGATAACACTGGATAAAATAAACACACCCAACACTGGTAAAAAGAGGGTCTTTAAGGACTTTTTTTTCCCAATGAAATGGTTTGGCATATTATTCAAAATTGAAAACCCTGACACAAATAGTAGGATTTTTAAAAAATATCTCTTAATAATGATTAAGTACTCTGGCAATGCAAGTGAAAGTGAAGGCAAAGCTAAAGAACACTATTTAAATAAGTTGATAATAAACTAACTTAATTTTTGAGTTTACAGTGCCCACTGAGCTTTGGAAAATCTCCAACTACAAATCATTATGAAGAGATAAAGGGTTAGAGAGAATAAAGTTAATAATAAGATTCTCATTTAAACATACATTTGCTCTGTACAAGAAAGCACTAAAGAAATGTCTTAACTGTTATGCCCTCCTCTACACTTCTCCCATACCTCATTTCCATCCAATACACTGCATTGTCAGCTCCTAAACCTAGACAATTGTCTCACTTATCTCTGTATCACTCAGGTAGCCTAACGCATAGCGCTTCAATCACAGGTACTCAGTGCATGTTTGTTGAAAGGATAATGTTTCTGTTGACTCAGCATTTCTGTCCCAAAGATCTTACAATATGTTGTAACAGACATTACTAACTTTATAAAAATGATGTATGGCTTACTCAAGATTATACTGTATTAAATATATGATGAAAGATGAAATGCCAGCAGAAAGAAATGGTATGAAAACCTTCTAACTCTCAGACCAGGGATGTATTCACTAGAAGATCAATAAGACCCTACAGCAGGGACCTGAAATAATTTACTAAGCAATTCCATTGACTAACCAACAAAGGTCTGAGTGTGCTTGATCATCTTCTTCACTAGGCAATGGAGCTCCTCTGATAAAATATTTCATTGCTGTTATCCTCAGTGGCAAGTACAGTGCCTGGCACACAGTAGAAGGTAATACTATTTGCTAAATAAATCAGGTGGACTGATTAGAGTCCCTTTCCTCTTGAACATCAACATAAAATATTATTTTATATAGTAGGTCTCTTATCTAGAATAAACACCAGGATTCTTTTAAAATATCAGAAATTGGGGTGGCTTAAAACCACCCAGAATATAAAGCTGTTTAAAAGAAAGCTAAAAATATAAAACTTTCTCATCATTCTATCTAGAGGAATAAGAAAAATGAGAAATCAAAGGAATTGACCTACATATGCCAGTACAACTTCCTTTTTCATCAGGCAGTTTCAAAGCTAAGTGGCTAAAGTGATTAGGTAGCGTAGGGAACAACTCAGAACACTGAACCTTTGACAGAAATCCCTTTTTAAGAGACAGAAATTGGGAAAGGAATGAATAAATATATTAGGCTGTTTCTAAGACATGCTTAAGAGAGAAATGAATGTTGCTAAACTGGCAGAAGCCCGGTAAGAAATATCTCTATTGAGAAAGAGTCAAAATCAAAAAAAGAAAATTTGATTAAAAACTGAATTAGAAGATCGAAGTTGGGATCAGCAATCATCTTGGGTAATTTTTGGCCCACTAAGCAGCACAATGCAATGTTAATAAACTACAGACTTTAGAAATAAAATCAATGTTCACACACACACACACACACACACACACACACACGCGCGGAGGTTTATGTTAAACACAACTTTCATAGAAGTTTATATTACAGAGGTTAAATGTTACTGTTAATCTAACACTAACATCTCCACCATGCCAGCTTCAAACCAGCAATGCTCTAGATTTTTTCAGTGATGACCATAACACAGGCTAAAGCTTTGATAAGTGTGGCTCTGCAACATGGACCCATATTACATATTGTTATGATTAACTGATCTTCCCATTCACTTTCTGTTGTGTATCTCTACTTTCAGATGCTGAAATAACTAAGTACATATGCAGCATAAAATAGAAAAATGACTCATAGCAACACTTATTAAAATAGTAAAGGTTTTTTTTGAATAAATATAATTTTTTCAGAGAAAAATATGACTGGTTAAAAGTACATTCTCATAGGATCTAAATGTACTAATAAGATGGTAAATTGGGTACTTAAAAATCAGAACACTAACACCAAGTAACTTATAGTCAACATTTACTCTAGGAAAAAAGTGCTCATAAAATGTTATTCACTATCCAATATTCTGATGTTGCTTATAAGATAAATCGACTTCTAGTTCTTTTCTTCTTTCATTATATATAAAGTATTTCCAGTCTGTGCTTTTTGAATAATATCAAGATCTTGGGGTCTCAACTCCCCAATATTTTATCAGTTTTCATAGGGCAAAGACATATATTAAGATATATTTGTAATATAAAAGTTTTGGAAAATTTTAGGAAACCATTTATCTAATATCTATATTATGTTTTTCTACTTGTAGACTTGATAGCCTTAATAGTTTAAATGCTTACATATGCAAGTATTATCGGGCTACCAAAAGACAGCTTCAGAAATGTGAGAGAATCTAGTTATAGTAATGGGTTGAAATTACATTTTCCTTAATAACTACTTTTATAAATGTACCGCCCAAGCTGAATGTCATTATGGGACTATTTATAATTTAAATCTTTCTGTCAAGATAATTTTATGTCCTGACATGGCACTGAGTAGGCTGGAAACAGCTGTATGCCCTGAAGGGAAACAAAATTATTGGTGGTGTTCAAGTGTAAAGGTATTAAATAGGCAGTATTTCCTACAGAACTTTATGAGAACAATGATGATTGATTGTAACATAGCAAAATTGTATCACTCAAGTAATTACAACGATATTCAACAAATAACTTTTCTTCCCTCTAAACAGAAGAAACTTATTTATAAATATTATTGCGGCACTACTCACAATAGCAAAGACTTGGAACCAACCCAAATGTCCAACAACGATAGACTGGATTAAGAAAACGTGGCACATATAAACCATGGAATACTATGCAGCCATAAAAAATGATGAGTTCATGTCCTTTGTAGGGACATAGATGAAACTGGAAAACATCATTCTCAGTAAACTATCACAAGGACAAAAATCCAAACACTGCATGTTCTCACTCATAGGTGGGAATTGAACAATGAGAACGCATGGACACAGGAAGGGGAACATCACACTCCAGGGACTGTTGTGGGGTGGGGGGAGGGGGGAGGGATAGCATTAGGAGATACACCTAATGCTATGACCAGTTAATGGGTGCAGCACACCAACATGGCACATGGATACATATGTAACAAACCTGCACATTGTGCACATGTACCCTAAAACTTAAAGTACAATAATAAATAAAAAAAAATCCTTTGAACTTGCTAATAAACTAGATGTATGGCAGTTACAACTAACATTTGTTTATATGCGTACGAAATGGGTGTTTAAAAAGTTTTGGAAATTTTCAGAAGAACCATCTACCCAATATCCCTGGAATGTCTTTATATCTGTAAATTTTAACTTCACATAAAAAATGGTTTTAACCAACATAAACAGAGTTAAAAGAAACTTCAATTATTAAGAAATACAGGCATACACTGTATTAATGGAAAATATGTCTAAACCTCATCATTAATAAAAGATAACAGACAAGACAGTGAGACTAAGGTGTTTCTGTTTTGTTTTACTTATCCAGTTTTATAAAACTCTGTTAGTATAAAGACCATTAAGTTATGTCTAATTTGTTCCTCACATTTTGGGGGATTTCATGAGAATCTAAGTTTGTGATGAATTCTAAATTCACTTGTTGCAAATATTCTTCATATCTTAGCCAAACACTACTGGAAATAACAGAAGAAAGTTCTAGTCCACTTATTCCCTGGATGACAGGGAGAAACTCACGACTTCTCCCAGTCCTAAATGCCTATCTGTCTCATTTTTTAAAATGACACGCTTACCACCTGAAGCATGCAATAGCAAGATTAGATGTCTTTGTTTAAGTTCTTGAGAGCTCTGAAATGTTTACATTCAAAAAGGTGCCTGTTAAGATGTGCAGATATTATAAATGTGGGCTGAGACACAAAGACTGTACACATAATAGTTACAGAAAACTACTGGTAAAGAATAACATTCTATACTATCTGTTGGTTATACAGGTCAAATCCAGTTACAGCAAATGCTACAACAAATTCCAATGAAAAATCTCGGCATGACCAAAAGATTCCCAGTGCTGTAGTTTATGATATACGCATCTCAAATAGTATTTTGTATATAATAATGTTCTATACCAACCAAAACCAGCAACAAAATAAAATGTAAAAAATCCTATTACTTGCTTGTTCTGATCAATAATGACAGTTTAACCCATTCTGTTCTAAATGCTTAATGATAATCCTATTGTTGGCTTATTTTAATTCCACAAAAAATTTGGATCCAATTGTATATTACAATTTTATAATAGTAATAATGCCAATAAAGTGTTATCATGTGTACAAATAAAATATAAATTGTGTCATGAATGATGTGACATACAAGTCAATAAAATGTGCTAAATTCAGCTTCAATTTTTCTCTAGAAAAAAAGAATAAATGTATTAACGACTAAAATTTATTCCTGTTTTTCATAGTAGCAATAAGACAATTCAGAAAGTGTGTGATTTCCAGGTGATTACTACATTGCATGTGGTTAAAATTACTCAGCACCTTCTTCTAGCACCTTTTCAATTTCTATAAAGAAAACAAAAAGCCAACTGCTGCCCAACTTTGTTTTAAAACATGGTTATTGTTAGAGGTCCTAATTAAAGTTTGAAATATATATGACGAAAATGTTCCTAAAAGCCAATGCAATGTATATTTTTATCATATTATCAAAAAGCATTTAATAACTACAGAAAAACAGAAATGACTTACATTTGAGGAAAGAAATAAAAGTCTGCATTTCACTAATTTTGAACATCACACTGAGAACAGAAAAGTAGCAAGACTTAAAGCTATTAGCCAATATCTCTACTTAACCTAAAGGCACAAAGTCTGAAAATAAGGCACATAAAGGTTGGTATTGTCATACCACAGTACATCTTATTTTAGGTCAACACGACTGAAGACAGGAATTTTATAACTCTTCTTTGGTAGTGGGTCGGAAAAAAAGAAGATATATCCTATATGCTAGGTAGGCCATAAAAACCATAGACACATATTTTCCTTCATCATTCAGTAAACTTCTTTCTTGAAAGTCTACTGTATGCTATGCTTTCTTTGTGATCTCCTTTGGTCTTGGTCAACTTCTTGGCCTTTGTACCACTCTTATAAACTGTGGTAATTTTTCCTTTAGAAACCAGGGGGCTAACTTGTCAGATCATTTGCCTCTGGCCTACATATCCCAAAATATTTTTTTTCTCTGTTTCTAAAAACAGAGAAAGTTTGCTTCCAAACAGATGTCATACATAAATCAAAAGTAAAATGAACATTAAATCTATCTTCTGTACTTAAATTACCTACAGAAGTTGTTGTTCCAAAATTAGATTTGAGGGTTTGGCAAAAGATAGAATATAGCTTTTACAGAATAGCATTCCCTATAAGAAAGGGAGGAAAGAAGGAAGGGAGAAAGCGAGCTAGGTAGGAGCAAACAAAGAAATCTTCAAAAGACCTCCAAAAGAGTTTAGAGAAAATTGGTTAAATATAAATATTTATGTGTTTTCATCCCAAGGCATATTACTAAGCATGTAAATAGCCCTTTTGGCCCAGAAGTCTTTCAAATTTTTTTTATCAGTTGACTCATAATTCAAAATACAGGTATATGGCATTTTGGAAATATTACGCAGTTCATTTTGAGATTAGAGAAAAAGCAGTTTTATTCATAGTACATTTTCCAGAACAAAATAAAGAAGCAAAAGTCCAAAGGACATCAGATGTTGCCAAAAGATATTTTTTACATTCATTATTTGTTGATTCAATAAAGTGTTCAGTGCTTCCTACAACATCAGATGCAGTCTAAAGACACAAAGTAAAAATACTGGTGAGCTAATAATAAATGTATATTGTATATTGTTGAATTCATCTGTAAACAACAAAAGATAGTGCAATATTAAAAAAATGGACACAGAATTTAGAGTTAGAGATTTGGGCGATAGCTTTAGATCCTACATTACTTATGTAACCCATACAAATAATTTTTTGTACCTTTAGAGTTTTTTCATTTCAAAAAAGGGAAATACACCAATGATACTGCTTATATCATCAGATGGCTAGCTGAAAGGTTAAATGAGATTATATTTATGAAACATTTTTGGAAAAAAATTATAAAGTGTGCTAAAAAATGTCACTATTCACTATTTTTAGCTATAATGGTTCAAGAAAATTTTTTTTTTTAGACAGAATCTCACTCTATCACCCAGGCTAGAGTGCAGTGGCATGATCTCAGCTCACTGCAATCTCCACCTCCCGGGTTCAAGCAATTCTCGTGCCTCAGCTTCCCAAATAGCTGGGATTACAGATGTGTGCCATCACACCAGCTAATTTTTGTATTTTTAGTAGAGACAGGGTTTCACCATGTTGGCCAAGCTGGTCTCAAACTCCAGACCTCAGGTGATCCGCCCGCCTTGGCCTCCCAAAGTGCTGGGATTACAGGCATTAGCCACCACGCTCAGCCAGAGAAAAAAAATCTTAAACTAGATTTTAATCAGAGAGGAACAGTTACCTGACTGATTTAATTCATATAACTTCTCTTGGGCCTGTATTTGCATATCAATAAAAGGGGATAGAATTATTACTGGCCTAACTCATAGGGCTTTTATAAGGATAAAATTAGAAAGTATATGGAAATAACCTTATAAACTATGAATGTCTGTGAAATATAAATGAGTATTCTTATTATTATAAATTTTATTTTCTATTCCTAAAAACTGTTTTTGGAAGTTGGTCAAACGTTTAAAAAAATCTACTTAAATCTTGATGATCCTTATTAATCTAGCACAGGCAGCCTAGATACAAGACAATTCTTGCCCAATAGGCAGAGAAGATTTTCCGGTTTGTTTCATGTATAATATATATAAAATAGATGAAACCACAGAATCAGTGCAAAACGAAAATACAGGGCCCTTGTTCAAAAGCCATTAAGCATATCAAGACAGCAATAGCAGAACATTTGATGAAACACAGGATCCTTCTAAGTACGGGTACCTATGCAACCACATAGGTCACATGCCTATGAAACCAATCCTGGAATGATGATAAACTTTCATCAGAGGCTGGGAGTGTTGGCTCACACCTGTAATCCCAGCACTTTGAGAAGCTGAGGCAGGCAGATCACCTGAGGTCAGGAGTTCGAGACCAGCCTGGCCAATATAGCGAAACCCTGTCTCTACT
Source organism: Hylobates moloch (assembly GCF_009828535.3). Taxonomy (NCBI): domain Eukaryota; kingdom Metazoa; phylum Chordata; class Mammalia; order Primates; family Hylobatidae; genus Hylobates; species Hylobates moloch. The sequence continues at coordinate 59,392,394 of NW_026652283.1, forward strand.
AAAAATACAAAAATTAGCCGGGCGTGGTGGCACACGCCTGTAATCCCAGCTACTCAGGAGGCTGAGGCAGGAGAATCACTTGAACCCGGTATGCAGAGTTTGCATGGGGCCGAGATCGTGCCATCATACTCCAGCCTGGGCAACAGAGTGAGACTCCGTCTCAAAAACAAAAACAAACAAAACAAACAAACAACAACAAAAAACACAAACTTTCATCACGAAGTATGAAGACCAGAGGGCAGTGGAACATTTTCAAAATGCTGAAAGCAAAAACTGTCAACTCAGTAGTCCAGTGAAAACACCCTGCAAGAATAAAGAATAAAGGCAAAATAGAGAATGTTCAAATAAAGGAAAACTAAGAGAAGTTTTCACCAACAGACCTGAACCATAAGAAGTGCTAAAAAATTATTTCAGGCTCAAGAGAAATGACAGCAGAGAGAAACTTAGATCTTTAGGAATGAATGAAGAACATTGAAAATAGTAAAAAAAATTCTGGATTTTATTCTATATCCTGAATATGTCACTGAAACGTTTTTAAAAAGGGTTCTTCGGCTGCACTGTAGAGAACAGGCTATAGGGAAGGAGTGTGTAAAAAAACAAAGATGGAAATGTGAATACCATTTTGAAAGCTGTTGTTGCCTAGGAAAAAGATGTACGTAAGACTCTAACGGTAGCAAAGAAGATGGAGAAGGCCCATTTTTGAATCCTAGCTGTAACATAAGCCTATGCTCTTTCCAAATATAGTGGACTACCCTTCAAGATAAAAAAAATATGAAGTGTCGTCTCAGTTTGTGATAGTAGCAGAAGATGAAGCTTAGCTTATCTTCATTCTGTCCTGGAAGGGTCCCTAGAAACACATTCACATCATTATATACTTTTGTAAAATTTGCACGCACACCCACAAAGGGATCTTGTCCTTAAAGAGCTGTTGCCTCCAAATTATATAAGCTTCACACCCTATAAAACCTGAATCCGGCCAGGCACGGTGGCTCACATCTGTAATCCCAGCACTTTGAGAGGCCGAGGAGGGCAGATCATGAGGACAGGAGATCAAGACCATCCTGGCGAACATGGTGAAACCCCATCTCTACTAAAAATACAAAAAAATTAGCCAGACGTGGTGGCGGGCGCCTGTAGTTCCAGCTACTCGGGAGGCTGAGGCAGGAGAATGGCATGAACCCAGGAGGCGGAGCTTGCAGTGAGCTGAGATTGCGCCACTGCACTCCAGCCTGGGCGACAGAGCGAGACTCCGTCTCAAAAAAAAAAAAAAAAAAAACCACACCCGGAATCCACACTGGATACTCAAACAAAACTAAGCAGCATAAAAGACATATCAGGAATGAAATTAAAAGCTAGTTTATACATCCTCTTGATAATTTAGAATAATACTAGAGATGTCTTAAATGATGAATGTCATTTAAAAAGCAACCCAACAAATTAAATTAGTTAACATTCAACCTAATGTTCTCTAAGTCAACAATCTAGATTAGTAAATTGTACGTTCAAGATTTATATCATTATCTCTGTCAGTAACAACTATATCATGAATAACATCTTAACTCTTTTTCTTCTTGGGAATGATTTCTAAAAGGTAGTGAAAACAAAGAGGCTGAGTTAATGCTTTTAGTATGTGCCACTACATTTCCACAGCAAAAACACTGGCCAGGTTTTCCCAGAGAGCTGTTTGTCACAATACCTTTCTAGCTTTCTGGCTACATCTCTATCCACTGAAAAAAAAAAAAAGGAGGTTGGGCCTCCAAGAACCTTAAACTCTGTGTTAAACTACTAGCTCCATGATAGAACATTTTAAATTAATGTGGTTGGCTTTTTCATTAAAGCCCTCTTCTCTCAGTATAACCCGAGAGAAGGAATGGGAAACAAAACTTATCTTCCTGGGAAGCAAAATGTATTATGGTTTTAACTGTGTTGAATATTAATAGTATAAGAATGAAGATTCATGGAAGTAAAATCTAATTCTTGTTTCTTGGGGTCAAATGGAAAATCTAAATGCCTCTATACTGTGAAAAGTTAAAGAAGCAGCCTGAATCAAAAATGAAAGCGGACAGCCAAAACCCGAGAGAAAAAAACATTCAGAAGAATCATCTTCTGCTTCTTTGATTCTCTGACTTTTCTTCCTGCTTTCACATCACATAAAAGACAAATGTCAGATGACTTAGTTGTTACATAAAGCATGAATTAAGAAAAAATAACTTAAACCTTATAAGGCAAGTAACTTTAGCCCACTTTCATAGTTCATTTTATATTTATTTACATAATATTCTTTTGATAGTGAACTGTAACTATTTTAAGTTTTAAATTACGTGTCCATATTTTTACAATAACAAATTATGCTATGAACTCTCTATTACAATGAAAGCAAATCATAGTTACAGAAAATTTTAAAAACTGTTTTATAGAAAATAGTAAGATATAATGTACATTTTTAGCATATTTATTTTCTTTAAAGTGAGCCAGAAATAATCTCATGAATTCACTGAGCTAATAATAATCCAAAAAATGTTTCAGAAACATTCTAGAGTTTACAGTCTATGATCCAAAAAATGTTTCAGAAACATTCTAGAGTTTACAGTCTATGATCTAGACCCTTGCTTGGTTCAAAGTGAGATCCCTAACTAGTAGTAGTGTTGACATCGCCTGATAGCTTGTTCGAAATGAGAATCCCAAGCTCTATCCCAGATCTACTGAATTTGCATTTTAACAAGATCCGCAGGTGGTTTGAATGCACATTAAATTTTGAGATCTGTCCTAGGTAATGTTTCTGACAAATAAAAGGTAGCAGTAAAATTAAAACTGAATGTAAATAAACCAAGAATAGATTATCAAAAACTAAGTACTCTAACCATTAAATCAAGACGTTAATGAAGAGAGATATGGAATTGGTACCTTAGATTGTATTCTTAATTAATTAATTTATTTAGAGATTGAGTCTCACTCTGTTGCCCAGGCTAGAGTGAAGTGGCACAATCTTGGCTCACTGCAACCTCCGCCTCCTAGGTTCAAGTGATTCTCCTGCCTCAGCCTCCTGAGCAGCTGGGATTACAGGTGCACACCACCACGCCTGGCTAATTTTTGCATTTTCGTAGAGACAGAGTTTCATCATGTTGGCCAGGCTGTTCTTGAACTCCTGACCTCAAGTAATCCACCTGCCTCAGCCTCCCAAAGGGCTGCGATTATAGGCATGAGCCACCGCACCCGGCCTGTATTCTAAAATCTAGACACTACACAGGATTAAAATGACAAGATGTTGGTGTATCATTTTCCTGCCATATTTTCATGAGACTAAGGACTCATTAAAAATTGCTTGGAGTGCCCCTGAAGCATCATAGAATCCTTAAAGAACCATTAAAATTACCAAGGTAAGACATGTGTTTCCCTCATATTTCAAGGACACTCCACTGCTACAGGCATTCTTACAGACTATCTCTATCCAGGATAAAAAGACATCATCACGATTTAATTATAACCATTCTCTCAAAGCATTAATGTGCCATCACAGGAACCTTACATTCAAGAATTATCCAGTGACTTAAGACACCATGGAACTGGTCCAAACTGGATAGAATTTAGCAACAAGATAATTTTTCCTCTTATATGGTAAAAAATCATTCTACATTGAGTTCCATAAACAATATCTGTGGAAATAATATCTACTACCTCACTGAAACTGAACAAGACATGTTACCTTAGGAAAGGAGGTAATTCAAGTGTCAAACTGGAATCAGTTTAGCGTCATTTTGGAGTGATGTACAGCTTTCATCCATTGCCTCACATACACCAAGGAAGACAGGTACTAAGCACTGGTAAGCAACACAACCAACAAGCAAAACAAGTTCTGCATATGTGCAGCCATGTCTCAGCATTTGAAATTTCACCTCTGGAAAGCCAATAAGTTGCCTCTTAGTGTTCAGTCTATGGAAGTACTATTTATTAATGGCAACTTTGATAAGCAATTGTATCACAATATAAAAAAATTCTCTATGATATTATGCTCCAAGTAATGTTCAGTGGAAAACATTAAAAAGAGTTAGAAATCACAGATAAATTATTAGTAACTCCCATTTCTATTTCCAGTTCTAAAACACATTTTCTATTTGACTTGGGCTGGGTAATTAAGCTTTTAGACTTCTATGTTAACTGTAATATTATTATTTGAAATCAATATAGTCCACTAATGAGTCACAAAAGTAAATTAATATGTGATTCTTAAAACGACTGTGTTAAATACACACACAACAATACTTCCAGTAAGGTGAGTATTTGAGTAATTAAGTTATAGCAATTAATACAAATCCATATACCCAAAGTTTAAAACAAACTATTAAAAAAATAAGCCCAGAGATATAAAACTTGAATAAAACCCATGGTTCTAGGCTTTATCACTGTTCTTGTTCAAGATACTGTCTTGTTTCCATTAGATGCATCACATATAAGTTGGGCATTTAATAAGTTTCTTCCTTTGTTTAAACAAACAAGCCAGTAGAACTGCATCTACCTATTAAAAAGCAATTACCCCCAACATTCGCAAGACTGTTTGCCCTGGCTAAGGATGCCATGAAGTTTGTAAACATTAGACTGTATTGCAGCATCATTTGTACAAGATTTAGCACCTTGAACAATAACTGATTTGAAATATTACAATAGCACAGAATAAATTAATCCCCAATGGGCCACAATTCAGATTGGCTTCATAAAAATATACTCAGAGTATATGTATTATGTGTCAGTGGTTGGGGACAGAAGGTGGGAAGGATACAAGAAGAGTAAGTTACAATTCCAGTCTTCACTGAGAGTAGCTTTCTAGTTGTTACTAAGCTGGTGCAAATGCAATTGTGGTTTTTGCCATTGAAACTAATGCCAAAAACCTTCCTAATTCATCCAACTTCTTGCTTATTTTAGAAACTAATAAATTTGTGATAGTGTATATGTATTAGGACAAACATCAAAAAAAGAAGAGGTAAAATTAACTAAAACAACATCAAGAACAATTATAAAATTCTCATTAGTTTATAATCAATTCCCATTTGGTAAATTAAGAAACACCTCAAATCCTAGGTATAATAATCATCTTACAAACACAAACCAGCCTGGGAAACAACACATATAACACATACGTAATGCACATACTCTTGTTAAGTTAAAATACTCTCTTATACAGTAATTCTCTAAGACTTTAGTTAAGCCAAATAAACTAGTAAATTAACAGAAATGCCAGTATGATTTACTTAACTCAGTAATAGTTAGATTTTTAAATTTTCATCTTGCAAGACAAACACGTCCGTTTATATATATTTACATACACACTCAAATGCTGTCCACTAGGATTATACATAAGCAGCATGGCTTGTTCCAGGATTTAAAATGTGGTAAGATTAGAAGTTAAGAAGCCTTCCAGATTGACCAAAATATTCTAACCCAACATTTTTTTTTGTTAATTTACACTCAACAAGTCCATTAATATTAATTTAATATTAAAGTTTATCACTACAAAATAAGGTCTGCTAAAAATCCTTAAATTACCTCTTTTAACTGGGACATAAGCAGTTAAAGAATGATGCTACAAGATGGAGTCCAAGTAGCCAAGTCTACAGTTTCTTTCTGTGGAATAGCCCAAGCAGGCAGCTAATGAGCAGTTTCCTTTTCAATAACAGTTGTTTCCTGATTAATTAGTCCCAGAACACTTAATGCAAGACTACAGTGTGCCACTGGGATGAACAATTATTCTCTTCATAGTAATAGTTAAGCATAATCTTTTTCCTAGTATTAAGCTCAATCTATTTTTTGTCCAAATGGGATATGGTCTGTCACAGCAGAAGTGAGTTGGAAAAACTGCAGCTCACAGCAAGAGACACATCATCAGGCCAAATAGGAAAAAAAAATGTGTGTGTGTATGTATATATATATGTATATATGTAAATTATCTAGGGAAATTCCTTAAGTACTTAATTTAAGGTTCTGGTATAGTTTATGCAGAAAATCTTGATTTTAAATAGTATAAAATAAAGATCAATAAGCATTTTGAATCCAAGGTCAAATTTACAGGACTGAATGAGTCAAAAATTGTGTGAACATACCCAAATCACCCCTGCAAATACTTGAGCTTTGAAAATAAGATCTGAGGTCCCTGGAAAGTAAAGAAAGCAAGCTACAGTAACATCGATTAAAGAATCTCTATGAAGAAATGGAGCCTTACTTAGAATATCTAAATGCCAACTAGACAGATGGGTAGAAAAATTAAGATAAGCTTTCAATCCAAAATTGCCATTTTACTTCACACCAGAACTGAAGATATAAAGAGCAAAATGAAAATTGTTCCTTTTCACATCATTTGTGCAGGTATCAAGGTAGAAGCATCATGATGCTGTCTTCAAAAAATTTGTCACCTATTAAAAGATTAAGCAGTTTTCATACACATGTCAGAGATCAGCTTCTCAAAGTGCAAAAGTGACTGAATTTTCCTGACTTTAGTAACAATTAAAGCTCTCTTCTATGGAAAAAAAAGTACGCATATCCATGATATTCCAATCCAGCAATACAAACATTCTTAGCAACTTTTACTGAGCCTATTCATCACTTACTAGGAATAAAAATGTTTGTATGTAGAAAATTGAAGTCTATTATGTGCTTAATAGAAGTATTATTGATAAAATAAATTGTTAATCCAGAAAACGTAAAGATTTAATACAGGGAAAAAGGAACTGAATAAAGAATCCTAATAAAATGGTATAGTTATTATTTTAACATTACAACATATTGAATTAATTGAAATAGTTTGAAACAATCTAACGAATAATGTTAAAAGAACAATATATTAATTAAATCACAAGCCAGTTTATGGAATAAAGCTTTGAAGTCTAAAAAGATTTTGGAGTATCAATAATATCCCCAACATGGTATTTACATAGAATATTTTTGAAGAAGCTCAAGAAATTTCACAGAGGAACTGAATTTTTCCAAAGCCAACAATAATCTTAAATTTACTCAGTGGCTTTCCATTAAATGGTTTTTCCATTTATTTTTTTCTATTTGATAGAAAAAAGCAGTAAAAACTAGGAAACCAGTTTTCAATAGATGTATGATAGGTCATATTTTGAGGTGTGCATATTAGCAACTACATTTCTATTTCATAAGTAGTAAGTAATTATAGTGAAAAAAACTAGTCTGTATCTGGTCCCTAGGAACTACTCATTAAATGTGGTGGAAAAAAGTAAGACTTCAATTAATCAGCTATAGTATATAACTTAAAGTTTTCTACCAAAATTTGTAACTTTAAATCAAATTATTCAATTACAGTGCCACAGACAATTCACTTCTCCTTTAAAAAAAAATCATGGAACACTAAGTTTAATTCATAGAGTCATTCAATGCTTATTTATTAAGGGCTAGTACCAGGCTCTGGGCATATAAAGTACAACGAAAGAACACAGTTTCTCTGTGACGACATAGCCTACTATCCTGTCAATCTAAAAATCAACTAAAAATCATACAACTGAAAAGCAGACTAATCTGAAAAATTGAAAGGGAAAGTAAAACTCAGCAAATAAAAAACAACACATAATGAATATCACTTTTCAGAACTACAGTTGACCCTTGAACAACATGAGTTTGAAACAAATGTGTCCAATTATATGTGGATTTTTTTCAAAAACTGTATTGGAAAATTTTTTGAAGATCTGTGATAACATGAAAAACATGCAAACCATGTGGCCTAGAAATATCAAAAAAATTAAGAAAAAGTTAGATCATGAATGCATGAAATATATGTAGCTACTAGTCTGTTATAATTTATTGCCGTAAAATATATACAAATCTGTCGTTAAAAATTATAATTTATAAAAACTTACATATACAAACACTTACAGATCATACATGGTATCATTCACAGTTGAGAGAAATTTGAGTGCCTGCCATCAGGGGACGTGTGGGCAGATGTGCTGGTCCAGCCCTGCCCTTCATGGCCTCTGTCCTATGGTAGCTAAGCAGGGAGCTCAGACCACTGTGCATTCAAAGAATCAGTACACTGCCTGACACAACAGAGAGCTTCTGAAAATAAACAAGAATCAAGTACATACCCAACTGCATTGGCTGCCTAGCATCATCTACTGGCTTGTACATTAAACTGCACGGCCCAATATAAAACTTGCCCAAAGAAGTGCATAGGGCTGTAGAAGCAAAGCCAAAAGACCCTAACCAGAATTCTCTGCAGTCTCACCCATAGGGAAAGAGGGGGAAGGGGGTGCAGAGAAAATAAAATAACATTATAGGGAAATAAAGAAAGAAAAACAATCCTACCTGCGAGAAAATAATGACAAAAATTAGAAGTACCAGTGTCTTCAGATGAGAAGGAACCAGTACAAGAATTCCGGCACCATGAAAAATCTCAACATAGTGACACTACCAAGGGATAGAGCTGTCAAGCAGTGGTCCCCAACTAAAATGGAAACTCATAAATGACAGAAAGAATTCAAAGCATGGACTGCAAGGAAGCTCAATGAGATCCAAGACAAGGTTGAAAATTGACACAAACGTCTAAAGCAAGCCAGGAAATAAGAGAGAAATATCTTTAAAAATAAATCAATGAGAGCTTCAGTCATTAAAAAATTCACTTAAGGAATTTCAAAATACAATTGAAAGTGTTAGCAACAGAAGAGACCATGCTGACGAAAGAATCTCAGAGCCTGAAGACCAGTGTTTTGAACTAATACAGTCAACAAAAATAAAGAAAAAAGAATTTTTAAAAATGAACAAAGTCTTTGACAAAAGTGGGACTATGTAAAATGACCAAATCTATGAATTACTGGCATTCCTGAGAAAAGAGAAAAAGTAAACAATCTGAAAAACATATTTGAGTGAATAATTCAAGAAAACTTCCCTAATCTTGCTAGAGAGGTAGACATCCAGATACAAGAAATCTAGAGAACATCTGTGAGATACTACACAAAATGAACATCACCAGGATATACAGTCACAAGACTGTCCAATCTTGATGCTAAAGAAAAAAATTTTAAAGACAGCTAGAGAAAAAGGTCAGATCATGTACAAAGGGAACTCCATCAGGCTAACAGTGGACTTTTCATCAGAAACATTACAAGCCAGGAGAGACTGGGAGGCTTTTTTAAGCATTCTTAAAGAAAAAAAATTCCAACTAAGAGTTTCATATTCTGCCAAACTAAGCTTCATAAGCAAAAGAGAAATAAAACCTTTTCCAGACAAGCAAGTGCTAAGGGAATTCATTACCACTAAACCAGTCTTACAAGGGATCCTTAAGATATTTCTATACATGGAAATGAAGGAAAGATACCTCCTACCCAAAAACACACTTAAGTACATAGCCCACAGACCCTATCAGGAAACAACACAATAGAAATTACAAAGCAACCAGCTAACAACTTTATGATAGCATCAAAATCTCACATTATCAATATTAATGTTGAATGTAAATGGTCAAAACGCCCCACTTAAAAGGCACAGAATCACAAGTTGGATAAAAAGATACATACATCTGCTGTCTTCAAGAGACCCATCTCACACATCACAACACCCAAAGCCTCAATATAAAGGGATGGAGGAAGATCTACCATGCAAATGGAAAACATAAATGGGCAAGGGTGGCTGTTCTTGTATTAGATAAAACACATTTTAAGCCAACAAAAGTAAAAGTGAACAAATAAAGGTATTACATAATGATAAAGAGGTCAATTCAACAAGAAGACGTAACTATATTATATATACACACGCCCAAATTTGGGGTATGAACAAGTACGTCTATACCTATGAAAAGACTTAGCCACACAGTAATAGTGGGGAACTTCAACACCCCACTGGCAGCATTAGACACATCATCAAAGCAGAAAACTAACAAAGAAATCCTGAACTTAAACTTGACACTTGTCCAATTGGACTTAATAAACACATCTACGGGATACTCTACCCATCAACTACAGAATATATATCTTTCTCATCTGCACCCAGAACATACTCCAAGATCAATCACATGCTCAGCCACAATGCAAGTCTCAATAAATTTTTTAAAAGTCATACAAACCACACTCTTGGACCAGAGTGGAATACAAATAGAAATCAGTATCAAAAACCTCTCTCAAAACCATACAGTTACATAGAAATTAAATGACCTGCTCCTGAATGACTTTGGGGTAAACAATGAAATTAAGGCAGAAATCAAAAAATACTTTGAAGTAAACAAAATCAGAGCCAGCATCAACCTGATACCAAAACCTGGCAAAGACACAACAGAAACAGAAAACTATAGCCCAATATCCCTAGTTAACATAGATGGAAAAATCCCAAACAAAATACTAACAAACCAAACTCAACAGCATATCAAAAATTTAATAAATTTGATTGACCACAACCAGAATCAAAAACAAAAACAAAAGCCATGTGATCATCTCAATAAATGTGAAAAAAGCTTTTGATAAAATCCAACATCCCTTCATGATAAAAATACTCAAGAAACTAGGAACCAAAGGAACATACCTCAAAATAACAGGAACCATTTATGACAAACCCACAGCAATCATCATACTGAACAGGTAAAAACTGAAAGTATTCCCCTTGAGAATGAATGAGACAAGGATGCCCACTCTCATCACTCCTATTCAACATAGTAATCGAAGTCCTAGCCAGAGCAATTAGGCAAGAGAAAGAAAGGCATCCAAATTGGAAAAGAAGAAGTCAAATGATCTCTCTTCACTGATGATGTGAGCCTATACTAGAAAACCCTAAAGACTCTGCCAGAAGGCTCCTGGAACTGATAAATTACTTCAGAAAAGTTTTAAGTTACAAAATCAGCACACAAAAATCAGTAGCATTTCTATATAGCGATAACATTCAAGCTGAGAGCCAAATCAAGAACACAATCCCACAATTAGCCACACACACACAAAAATATACCTAGGAATACATCTAACCAAGGAGGTAAAAGATTTCTACAAGGAGAACTACAAAACATTGCTCAAATAAATCTGAAATGACAGAAACAAATTTAAAAAAATTCCATGATCATGGATTGGAAGAATCAATTTCATTAAAGTGGCCATACTGTCCAAAGAAAGCAAGAGATTGAATGCTATTTCTATTCAACTACCAACATTAGTTTTCACAGAACTAGAAAAAAACTATTCTAAAATTCATATGGAACCAAAAAAGGGCCCAAATAGCCAAAGCATTCTAAGCAAAAAGAACAAAGCTGGAGGCATCACATTACCTGAATTCATACTATATATAAGGCTACAGTAGCCAAAACAGCATGATAATTGGTACAAAAACAGATACATAAACCAACAAAATAAAGAACCCAGAAATAAAGCCACACACCTACAGCCATCTGATCCTCAACAAAGTCAACAAAAATAAGCAATAGGGAAAGGGCTCCTTATTCAATGAATGGTGAAAAGACTTAGCCACATATTATCCCTGCTATTACGGGATAGTTGGCTAGCCATACGCAGAAGAAAGAAACTGGACCCTTATCTGTCACCATACACAAAAATTAACTCAAGATGAATTAAAATTTTTAAATGTAAGACCTCAAATTCTAAAAATCTAGAAGAAAACCTAGGGAACACCATTCTGGACATCAGCCTTGGGAAATAATTTATCGGGGGAAACCACCCCCAATATTTCAACGTAGGTTCTTTATATTTTCCCTAAGTGTCAGCCAGTCTGAGAAATAAAGAGAAAGAGTACAAAGAGAGGAATTTTACAGCTGGGCCTCCAGGGGTGACACAGCATATCTGTAGGACCGTGATGCCCACCTGGGCCGTAAAACCAGTAGGTTTTTATTAAGGACTTCAAAAGGGGAGGGGGTGTATGAACAGGGAGTAGGTCACAAAGATCACATGCTTCAAAGGGCAAAAATGAGAACAAAGATCACATGCTTCTGAGGCCAATAAAGATCAGAAGGCAAAGCGCAAAATCAAAAACTCCTGATAAGGGTCTATGTTCAGCTGTGTACGTATTGTCTTGATAAACATCTTAAACAACAGAAAACAGGGTTCGAGAGCAGAGAACCAGTCTGACCTCAAATTTACCAGGGCCGGGTTTCCCAATCCTAGTAAGCCTGAGGGTACAGCAGGAGACCAGGGAGTATCTCATTCCTTATCTCAACTGCATAAGACAGATACTTCCAGAGTGGCCGTTTATAGACCTCCCCCCAGGAATGCATTCCTTTCCAAGGGTCTTAATTATTAACAGTCCTTACTAGGAAAAGAATTCAGCAATATCTTCCCTACTTGCACATCCGTTTATAGGCTCTCTGCAAGAAGAAAAATATGGCTCTATTCTGCCCGACCCCGCAGGCAGTCAGACCTTATGGTTGTCTTCCCTTGTTTCCTGAAAATTGCTGTTATTCTGTTCTTTTTCAAGGTGCACTGATTTCATATTGTTCAAACACACATGTTTTACAATCAATTTGTACAGTTAGATACAATTATAGTGGTCCCGAGGTGACGTACATCCTCAGCTTACGAAGACAACAGGATTAAGAGATTAAAGTAAGACAGGCGTAAGAAATTATAAGAGTATTATTTGGGAACTGATAAATGTCCACGAAATCTTCACAATTCATGTTCAGAGATTGCAGTAAAGACAGGAATAAGAAATTATAAAAGTATTAATTTTGGGAACTGACATATGTCCATATTAAAATGAAATCTCCATAATTTATGTTCCTCTGCCACAGCTCCAGCTGGTCCCTCCTTTCAGAGTCCCTGACTTCCTGCAACAATAATTTATGACTAAACCCTCAAAAACAATTGCAAGAAAACATATATTAACAAGTGGGACCTAATTAAATTGAAGAGCTTCTGCACAGGAAAAGAAACTATCAACAGAGTAAACAGAAAACCTACAGAATAGGAGAACATACTCAGAAACTATGTATCTGACAAAGGTCTAACATTCAGAATCTATAAAGAACTTAAAAAATTCAACAAGCACAAAACAAATAACACCACTAAAAAACAGGCAAAAGATATGAATAGATACTTCTCAAAAGAAGACAAACAAGCAGCCAACAAACATGAAAAAATGCTCAACACCACTAATTTGAGAAAGGCAAATCAAAATCACAATGAGAAACCATCTCATATTAGTCAAAATGGCTATTACTAAAAAGTCAAAAAAACAACAGATGCTGGCAAGGCTACAGAGAAAGGGGAATTAACACGTAGACACTGTTGGTGGGAATGTAAATTATTACAGCCACTGTGGAATGCTTTAGAGATTTCTCAAATAACTACCATTCTACCCAGTTCAACCCAGCAATCCTATTACTGGGTATATATCCAAAAGAAAACAAATATTTCTATCGAAAAGACACACATGTTCGCATGTTCACTGCAGCACTATTCACAATAACAAAGACATGGAGTCAACACAAGTGCCCATCAACAGTGGGTTGGAAAAAGAAAATGTGGTACATATACACGATAGAATACTATGCAGCCACAGAAAAGAATGAAATCATATCCTATGCAGCAACGTGAATGCAGCTGGAGGCCATTATCCTAACCAAATTAACAAAAAAACAGAAAACCAAGTACCACATGTTCTCACTTATGAGTGGGAGATAAACACTGGGTACTCATGGACATAAAGATGGCAACCACAGACAATGGAGGCTAACAGAAGGGGGAAGGAGACAAGGGCTGAAAAACTAAGTACTGGGTACTATGCTCATTACGCAAGTGATAGGATCATTCACACCCAAAACTTCAGCATCATACAATACATTCAGGTAACAAACCTGCATATGTACCCCCTGAATCTAAAATAAAATTTGAAAAACACAAAACAAACATAAAGATGCAGTATTACATCAAAACTATATAAAGTTAAATGTAGTACATACTATGCAACCGTAAAATTTTCAACCCCATCTCGGGTTGCTATTGTGGTGAGTGTATCTGCTTGAAATGCCGTGTAATGCTAATCATCTCCATGTGAACAGTTCATCTCTCCAGTAAATTTTATCATTGTAAAAAGTGATCATGGTTCTCACATATTTCTCATTGTTTAGTGCAATACCATTAAACTTGAATAACACCATGGGACCCATATGAAGTGCCACCAGTGAAGCTAAAAGTGCTTTCAAGAAGCACAGAAAAGTCACATTACAAGAAAAAGCTGAATTCTGAATCAGTACCACAGACTGAAGTCTGCAGCTGCGGATATCCACCACTTTGAGATAAATGAATCCTGCAAAAGGACAATAGTAAAAAATAATGATAATAATAATAATAATTAAAGAGGAAATTCATGAAGCTGTCAATGCAGCTACATCAGCACATGCAGAATCCTTGGACTTTTTGCATAATACAAGATACATGTTAACTGACTGTCTATGTTATTGGTAAGGCTTCCACTCAACAATAGGCTATTAATAGTTAGGTCTGGGGGGAGTAAAAGGTTATACACAATTTTTCAACTGCCTTGAGGTGGAAGCCAGCCACTAACCCCTGCATTCTTCAAGAGTCAACTCTACATTTTGGACAATTAAGAAAGGGAGGCAGGTAAAAAAGAAAATTGAAGATATAATGGAGAGACAAAAAAAGAAAACATAAAGAGACACAAAAATGAAAGAAGATACTGAGAAACAGATTCATGAAGCAATCAAATAAGAGGCTGCAAAATGGAACTGTTACCAAAACATGTGCAGAAATTATAACATGTTGGGGCAGGAGGTAGGTGCCTCATGGGTATCAGCTGCCTATCTCTTTTTTCACCTCAGCCCTAATCAATAGTAAACACATCTAAACATAAATTTCATAAATTTAACTGGAAAAGTAAATCAAAGACAAAGCAAAATCCCTAGAGAAAACTCACCACACCATATTACTCAATGAAACATAAATTAAATATGTTCTAGAAATATGTGCTAATGTCAATAAAGTTATTATGAAATTGGAATACAGGAGTATAATCCCAGGCTCTTGAAAATATGAGACTAGGTTGGTGCAAAAGTAATTGTGGGTTTTGTCATTAAAATGGCAAATGGCACAATCACAGCTCACTGCAGCCTCCTAGGCTCAAGTGATCCTCCCACTTCAGCCTCCCGAGTAGCTGTAACCATAGGCATGTGGCACCACACCCAGCTAATTTTTGTATTTTTTTGTAGAGACAGCGTCTTTAACTCCTGGACTCAAGAGATCTTCCTGCCTTGGCTTTCCAAAGTGTTGACATTACAAGTATGAGCCACCATGCCCAGGCAAGTACTGATTTTATTACTGATTAAAGCCTACAAAACTACACAAGGTGATGACAAAGAACACAGCAGTCATATAATTAAGCAATCCTCTGACTCTCGGTGAAACCTAGTATTGTTATTTGACTAACACTGCCTTAAGTTTTTAAAAAGTAAACCATGTAAGCCATGAAATGATCTATGCTCAACAATAGCCTCTAAAATCTTTCTTCAAAACAGTATACTCCTACTCTAATTCCATAATATGAAAATGAAGGTAATATTAAAAAGTTCTATCTTCCTTAATTTACCTCAAAACTATTAAACACATTTGAAGGATAACAAAAACTATATTTGTTACTAATAATAGAATATATCACTTAAGTACATGAAAATACTTACAGTATATTTTAAATTTTATACACAGAGTTGGAGAGTTGAGAAGAAAACTGTTAGTTCTCAAATTCACATACAATTACAGTTTTTATACATGTAGATATCACTATAGACAGACAGTAAATGAAATATCTCAAAGGATGGGGATCAAGAAAATTTGATTTAAATTATTCTGTAAAAAAATTAATCATAAGCAAATATATAATTATGTAAGAAAAGAGAAAATAAATTGTATATTTTCTTAAAGAATCTCCTTCATTAATTCTTAGTTTCTTTTTCTTTTTTCTTTATTTTTTTGATACAGGGTCTCGCTCTGTCACCCAGGCTGGAGTGCAGCGGCATGATCTTGGCTCACTGCAACCTCTGCCTCCCGGGCTCAAGTGATCCTCCTGCCCCAGCCTCCCAAGTAGTTGGGACTACAAGCCTGTGTCGCCACACCCAGCTAATTTTTGTATTTTTTGTAGAGATAAGGTTTCACCATGTGGCCCAGGCTGGTCTCGAACTCCCAGGCTCAAGCAATCAGCCCACCTCAGCCTCCCAAAGTGCTGGGATTACAGGTGTGAGCCACCGCGCTCAGCCAATTCTTAGTTTATTTTAATAAAGATCTTCCAGTACCTACATATTCAAGGCATTTGCGTTACAACACAATGAGTACTCTTTATTCTCCTTGCCTGCCTCATTGTTTTGGTTAGTAAATTTTTAGTAACTATAAATTTTCTGATGAGATCTTTGTAAATTTTATATTTCTATCAGTAATGTGGTTTTTATACAACAGCCTGTGGTTTTTAAAAATACCAATGGTACAGACACAGCTGGAATAACCTCATTCTATCAAAAAGCTCAATGCCTACACCTAGACAAGGTGATGACAGAGAACAGAACAGCCATATAATTAAGCAATGCTCTGACTCTCAATGAAATCTAGTATTGAATGTTATTTGACTAATAAACTGCCTTAATTTTTAAAAAGTAAACCATGTAAAGATAAAGCAAATATTTACTTGGCTACATGACCTACAGGGTTTAATTTCGTTTTGAAACTTATCAAATAAAAAACGATGTAACAGATAACATAATTTGACTTTTCAATTATTCACCAAACGTTATTCAATCAAAAGAAAAATACAAATTAAACATCACCTCTTGAGAATTTCCAATATTATCATTATAATACATTCTACCAACCCAGAGTAAAAATTCTTCTTTAGCTAAATGTTTTATTAAAAGCCATCTGCTACAATAATACACTGGAGAACAGAAAGAAGACAGGCTTTACTCTGAGCAGTACCAGTAATCCGACGTGAATAAATGCAGGGAAAACTTATCTGTCCATATAATGCTCAAGAAAGCAGAGAATTTTCAGAATCTTAAAATAGGCCACTCTTGCAGTTGTTTATTATTTCAAAAAGAATTTTTGCCAGCAACTACCAAATTAATATTTGCAACTATTGCCCTTTTTGCTGTCTGATACAGGTTTAAACAAATGCTCTCCAGAGTTTATAAAAGAGTGCTGCTTCTTTGCAAGTTTATATTGTTTTACTTTAGTCAATTGATATTTTTTCAGTTAATTAATTTAAAAAATTAATATTATTATCCTAGAACAGTACCTGCCACACAATAGGTACTTAAAGATGAACTAAATAGATGCTTTAATAGATTAAAATTTTATTACATCAACCCTAGATCACCAATTAAATATTCTTTTGTGCTATCATTTTGCCATGACATATATTTCCCGAGGCTTACCATGATATGTATTTGTTCTAACAAGAATAAACTTATATTAGGTTTCTATTTAACGCATTGATGCATAAATAGATGAAGCTGGCCAACTAGGATGAGAGTAGGGGAAGGAAGGAACATACTGATTTAACTCTCAAAGGCTTTCTGGATAACCCAAGCTAACTCATTAAATGGAAGCTGAAAAACTACATAAGCCACTCCCTATACTACATGCTCTCTCCTATTCTGCTCAGAAATATTCTTCAAGTCCCACCTCAGATATTCTCTCCTCTGTGAAGTCTTCCCTGGCTCATTCAAGCAGAGCTGTCACTATCTCTTCTGTATTCTACACATTTGATTAAGACAGTTATTATAACTTGTATCATAATAAAGTTATCTATCAGTGCATAAGCCTGGCTTTCCCTAGGCTGGACTCCTCAAGGGTGTGAAGTCTTTTTATCTACATAGCCCTAGAAACAACAGAGAGCCTAGCCCATAAAAGTTGATCAATCAAGAGTTAGTGAATAAGTGAATTAATAAGCGAACGAGATTAATACCTGCCTTCCAGTCTTGAATACATCACACAGTATTTAGGGGTGATTTTTAGAGAATATAATTTGACTTTAGTATATAGTTGAATTTGCATAATCACTAAAATAATTCATATAACCAATACAAAGTCAAATTTTAGAATGCAAATACTACATGATATTCACCAACCAAAAAAAAAAATCCCAAACCAGAAAAATACAAATCTGACACTTCGTATTTCAGTATAATCAGCTGTTATACACATCATGTGCTCTTATAAAAACTGTGTAACTGGAAGTTATCTAACACATGTATTAAATTAGAAACATACCCTGACACCAATATCCATTATTAATATTACCATTACTATTACTGTTGTTCATGATGTAAATCATATTGATAAAGATAGCAAAAGCTAATCATGAGTACTTACTATACGCCAAGCACTTCATCATTTTATGTGATTTACACAAAAATCCCGGTAGATACTACTATTAAGCTTGCTTTAAAAATGATGAAACTGAGGCTTAGAATGTTGGGATAATGTTCCAAGATCACAAATTAATACATGGGAGAGGTGAATCTTAAATCCAGGTCTATCAAACACTAGCACTTAAATCCTTTTAAAAGAATGAACTGCAGTGCACTATGATCACACCTGTGAAGAGCCACCACTCTAGCTTGAGCAACACGGTGAGACCTTGTCTCTTAAAAAAAAAAAAAGAAAAGAAAAGAAATGGTATACACATACACATACACACACACACACACACACTCATATATAAACACATACACTTTTGAACGAAAAGATTCATTTGGGAGAAAAACAGGAATTCAAGTGGTAGAGAGAAACAGCTCATGGCGTTATTATCTCTAAAAGCTTATCAATTAAAAGCATCTTTTGATTTTAACAAAGTATACAGTACACATGTTACATACAAGATCATTTTTACAAAAGAGCACACAACTACAATCTAATATTTCCTATGTTATATAAACCAGCAGAAGTGATAGGCAAACTATACCATATATGTCATATAATTACTGAAAGTACACACATAGTTCTGTTATGCTACATAAAATTTGAGTTGCCCTAAAACATACACAATCCGCATTTCAAATGGCTAAGAATATGTGAAAATGTGATCATTGCTTAGTGGGTCCTCAAGTCAACAATTAAGAAGTACTCATTTCAGAAGCTCTAAATACTGTTTGCTTGTTTCTACACAGGAACAAGGTCATGATCCTTCTATTGTCATTTCAGATCACCTCAAACGTTATGAAAAATGCAGCTTAATAGGAATAATAAAAACAACTCAATGATAAACAATAAAGGACAGAGGATTTCAGAAATATGTGGTAAAAGTCTTCCAGTGATTCATCAGCAGCAGTGGTACCCTACATCTCAGTGGCAGGAATCATGTAACAACAGACAATGGTTGACGGCTCAAGACTCATCTTAAAAGAGATGACTTGAAGTTAGGCGCTTTAGAACTTCTTTCTTACTCACTGACTTCTAAGGTTTATACGTGTTTCCTGATAGAAAAAGAATAGTTTCTAAATTATAAATTTTCATTTCCATACAATGAACAGTATATAGAAATGAGATAGTGCTTTTATCTCTTTAACTTTTTCTTTATTACTCTTAATAACTGATGATCAGAAAAATATAAAGAGATTTTCCTTTAAAGGATCTTTACAAGACCAAAAGTAGGGATGAGCTGTACCTTTCATTCTAGTTTTGGGTTTTTGAGTTCACGGATTCTACTATTTAGTAACCATGTGACAGTTTTCTTGATGGTAAAAATGGGAATCACATCACAGAAGCTGGGGCTTACATGGAAAGGATATATGAAAGCACTAGACATAATGTCTCCCACATACCCCATTAAATCCTTCAGGAAGCGTTTAGCATCTACTGAGGGGCAGTCCTAGCATTGAGTACTAAGGTTAGAGCAGTGAGCAAAACCCAGATACCATCTTTGCTCACTTAGACTGTAGAGTCTAGGGTACCCCCATGGGTTATACTGAACTTCTCACAGCCCCTGACCATGGCAGGACCTTTCACAACTCTGTGTCTTTATGCATGGCATTGCCTCAGCCTGAACACATACTCCCGTTCTCTATTCCTAGGCAGAAATGGCTCTATCCAGTCTCTGTCCTCACTTGTCACTTTGCTCATACCTGTGTCACAGTGCTTAACCATGTTATCGCTGCTTCTTTGCCTTTTTGACTATCTTCCCCCACTGGGCTGAAAACTCCTCAAGGATAGGGTATAGGTATTATTCTTCTTTACATATCTAGTGCTTAGCATAGGCTCTGATACAGAAGAGACGCTGTTTGATAAATAATGAATGAATTAGTGGTACAAGTAGATAACAGGGTGCTACACACTTCCTGTTTTCTTTCTCCCCATTTCTCAGATCAATGTCCTGAAACCTGCACGGACCTTAAGAGCCCACAGTAATCTCCATATTTCCTATAGTACTTTCTGATGATGTTAATTCTGAAAGCTTACTTCAAACTTCATTTATGCATATATTGCTTTATAATTTTCCTCATTCCCCATCACTGGTGAGTACTTATCATGTATTAGGCATGCACTGAGTGCTTTATATAAATTATCTTATTAAATTCTCACAACAATCCTGTAAGATACATATTATTATGCCTATTTTACCAAAAAAGGAAGTGAGACTGAAGATAGTTAAGGAGCTTTGCCCAAGGTCACAAACCAGTAAGTAGCAGAATTTGAGATCTGAACCCAGGATCTTCCTGCATAGTGAGCACTAAAATCTCCTCCTAAAGCGAAGCTACCACTGTTACCAAGGCAAGGTGTGCCTGAAAGCTCCTTCTGAAGTGGAGAGTGATTCAACATGGATTTATACATAACAGCTCTTCTGACTGGTCCTACTTGGTCCTGGGTTCCAGATTGAGGTTATCAGTTGGTCTACAGCTCCTAACCTGTTTCATTTTCACTTGAATCTCATCCAGAGATTTTCACCCTTTTTTAAACTTTGGTCCCTAGAGTCATTTACTACCAGCCAAAATGATATGAAGAACTTTATTTTCTATAGATTATAAAACCAACAAGACCATATAAAGTATAATTGTTCCACACTGTACTCCCGGCCCTATTCTATGTTCAATATTACTGTCTATCCTACCATGGTAAGCCAATCATTGACCTACCATGATTCAAGGTGACTCAATCTACATGACCCACTACCATTGCAAAATTCTCTAGGGTACTAATTCTTAATGGCTGCCACCTCCTCCCTGGCAAAAACAGAAGAGGTTAGTTCAACAGGAACCGCTGCTCAAATTGACCCATTGCTTATAGCTCTCCCCAACAAGATGAATAGGTTTCCTACAAAAAAGACATTGCTTCATACTTAAAAGCTTTATCCAGGACCTAACACAATATAAGGCTATAGTTGATGGAAAGAAAAAAAGAATAAATAACTATACAAATAAGTCAACTACGACCTTGTGCTCCTCTTAGGAGGGACAAAAATTTTACCTATCATCTAGAATGTGTCAGGCAGGCCCTATGCCAGGCATAAGCTATCTCATAAAGAGCAACACAGTTGTGGTCTTTGCTCTTCTGGATTTTAAAGTCTGCTGGGGAAGTAGACATTAATCAATTGCAAGCACACTGTGAAAGCCCCCTCCTCTGAAGCAAGCAATGGCTGCTGACATAGTATTATAATGGAGTCACAAAATCGAATATATTTGAGGACCAAACAGGCATTAAAACGTATAAAAGATAGAGTAAGTAATAGAGTAATATGCCCATGGCAAAAGAAAGTATAAATTTCATCCATAAGTGTATACCATTCTTTGATGTATTGATAGCTATACAAAGCATATTTGAAGGCTCTACCTAGCCTGCTGGCTGTATATTTGCCATCCCTGAAAGAATGCTTCAGAATGTGATTTGTGGGTTCAAATTCTAAACCAGTACATTCCTACTATAGATTTAAATGGTAGACTACCTTTTCATGGAAGCCAAATCTTAAGTAAGTTTTCTGAAATATGATATGGCTTGGCTGTGTCCCTACCCAAATCTCATTTGAATTGTGGTTCCCATAATCCTCATGTGTCGTGGGAGGGACCAGGTGGAGATAACTGAATCATAGGGGCGGTTTACCCCACGGTGTTCTCGTGATAGTGAGTTCCCATGAGATCTGATGGTTTTATAAGAATCTGGTGGCCGGGCGCGGTGGCTCACGCTTGTAATCCCAGCACTTTGGGAGGCCGAGGCGGGCGGATCACGAGGTCAGGAGATCGAGACCACGGTGAAACCCCGTCTCTACTAAAAATACAAAAAAAAATAGCCGGGCGTGGTGGCGGGCGCCTGTAGTCCCAGCTACTTGGAGGCTGAGGCAGGAGAATGGCGTGAACCCGGGAGGCGGAGCTTGCAGTGAGCCGAGATTGCGCCACTGCACTCCAGCCTGGGCGACAGCGAGACTCCGTCTCAAAAAAAAAAAAAAAAAAAAAAAAAAAAAAAAAGAATCTGGCATTTCCCCTGCTCATTCTTCTCCTTCCTGCCACCATGAGAAGAAGGATGTGTTAGCTTCCCTTTCCGCCACGATTGTAAATTTGCTGAGGCCTCCCAGCCCTGTGAAACTGTGAGTCAATTAAACCTCTTTCCTTTATAAATTGCCCAGTCTCAGGTAGGTCCTTATAGCAGTGTGAGAACAGACAAATATAAAATACTTCACATTCCTTCTTCCCTGTGTAATCTGAGGCCTCTGGTAGAGTTTTTATAAAGCAATTGTTTGTTCAAGCTGAACCATTTCATTAACTAACCTTGAAATCTTGCCATTCCCTTAATAAGACAGGAAAAATTAACTGGACCAAAAGAAAGGACAAACAGCTGCTGAACCATGACCAACAAGTGCCAAATATGCAGGCACTTCTTACAGAAAATCCTCTTGAGTGTTCATGCCCTTTCCACTTAGTGACTAGTAAGCTCAGATGTATTCACCACCAAAGTACCTACATACACTCTTGGCTACAGGCACTTGTTATCTCATTGCTACCCCAAGGACAGTGAAAGGAAAAAATCATTTTTAGAAAAAATGACATTATTCATTTTAGAGCCATACATCTCTATATTGTTTGTATGAAAATGTTTTTGATAACTGTATTAACAATAGAAATAACATTAAAAACTTTAAGTTGTCATAGATTTATAAGCTGAATGTGAAAATATTTATTATACTAACTGAATTACACATTGCTAATCAATCTCAAGTGGCAATTAGTAAATATTTACAGTTCTAAAGTAAATTAAGTTTACATATATTTTGAGAATAATTCATTCCATAATAGATCTCAACTAGTGTCACTATTAAGAGGCAGTTGGGGAACAGAAAGGTAGTTCTCTACTCAGTACCTATTTTCTCTTTCCTGTTTACAAAAAGCCTAGATTTTGGGGGGTAGAGGGGTGAATCAATGTGTCTATCTTTAAAAAAACATTTCTAGTTTTCCATGAAGATAGTAGCCAGAATCCTGGTCAAGAATATATAAATGGAGTTGTTGTTTGGTGCTTAAGAAAAACTCTTTAAAAGGGTGATAGACTTGGTTCAGAAATGCCAAAGAGAGGTCTAGCCTTTTTTCCAACCCACGGACGGTAACCTTTTAACCCTTGAAATTTCCTGAATAACAGGATTGTTATTTGTGGTGGGCCCCTCTAACCACATCTGATAGTTTATGTTAATCAGATGATTCATGGTAAGCCCCCAGATAGCTTACACTAAGAATAAGACTCATGACATAGGCTGGCCAAGCCACAAAGACCAACCATGTGATTAGAGCACTGGGGCTTTGAGCCACACAACAGCCCCAATGTGATATGGTTTGGCTGTGTCCCTACCTTCTTTTCCTCTGGGGAGGAAAGAAGGGGAGCCTAGAGATTGAGTTCTACCAGGTAGGTAATGATCCAATCAATCATGCCTATGTAATAAAGCTCCATTAAAAACTCTGGACACCAAAACTAGGTGAGCTTCCTGATTGGCAATACTCCAAGTGTATATTGCTACATATTGATGCTAGGCAGGTAATGAGCCCTTGAGGATAATGCCAGGAGGGTAACATCTGTGAGAATAATGGAAGCTTCACATTTGGAATCCTCCTAGTCCCACATTCTGCCCTATACATCTCTTCCTTTGGCTGGTTCAGATTTGTATCTTTTTGCTACTAAAAAAACAAACAAAAAAACAAACAAAAAAAACACTAAACTACAATTTTAAGTACAGCACTTTACTGAGTTCTGTGAGTTATTCTTGCAAATTATCAAACCTGAGGAAGTCTGTGAGGATCTACAAGTTTGAAGCTAGTTGGTCTGAAGTTAGGGTGGCACTAAGAACCCCCAAATTGTGGCTGATGTCAGAAGTCTTGAACAAAGCTGGCAGTCTGGAGGACTGGGTTCTCAGCCTCAAGTTTGGCTACCTGGAGTAGATTTTGTTTCTCTTTTCTTCTTTTCTAAATGTAATGCTGGATGTAGAAAAGCCATCTTGTGACAACAAGTAGACAAATATATGCCAAGTGTATCAGACAGGGTTTAATCAGGTAAACTATTTCAAAAAAGATGTAATGCAGGAATGAAGGTCCTTAAACACTGAAAGAGCTGGAAGGGCAAAAGACTGAAGACTGAACATCCTGCTGTAGCAGTCTTTTGCCCTTCCAGCTCTTTAGGTGTGTCACCACAGCTATAGTCCAGAGAATCAGGAGGTTGCTGTGGCCACTCAGGATAGGAAACCACAGGAAACAGGAACCCCAGAGTGAAGGCAAGTGATTGAGAATGAAATGCCCAGAGGCAGATGCAAAAACCTCATAACTGGTGAAGCCCAGGTATCTGCCAACCACACTGCCAGAGAAAATATGGCTTTTGCCTCCCTGCAATCTTCACTGGCAGAAAGTAAATCACAGCTAGAACTCCAGAGGGAAGAAATCTAAAAAATGTAATTTATCAGCCTCCAAGTATCTTCCATATATTTTATTCAATGAAAATGATTTTTGCCATTCTGTTTTTTGTGGTTTGAGACTGGGTCTCACTCTGTCACCCTAGCTGAACTGAAGTCTGATGGCACAATCACAGCCCACTGCAGCCTCGATCTCCTGGGCTCAAGCAATCCTCCCATCTCAGCCTCTCAAACAGCTGGGACCACAGGTATGTGCAACCACACCCAGCTAATTTTTTTTTTTTTTTTTTGTAGAGACAGGGTCTCACTATGTAGCCTAGGCTGGTCTTGAAATCGTGGGCTCAAGCCATTCTCCCACCTCGACCTTCCAAACTGTTGGAATTACAGGCATGAGCCACTGAGCCCAGCCCTATCTCTTGATCTTAAAGTATTTTTTGCAAGTTGTATAGTTAAAACTACCATGGTGCTTGGTATAAATGACAAAAATTTTCTCACTATATGAACATATACTGTTTATCAAGAATTCATAGATAATATCATGGGATGGTATTCTTTACATTTTTCCCTTAAAATTTTTAAAGGTATGAATTATGAAAGCCTCTTAGTGAAAAAACGGGTATGGCAGTTACCTCCTACCCCATGGCAGCCAATAAAAGTATATAATTTAGTTTATTATTTACATGAAAAAGTAATCTGATACCCAGAGTTATGATCTCTGAAAATTTCAATCAGATACTCCATCGATAAAAACTTCTAGGCATAAATATCTAACATATATATATTTATCATGTACAAGTACTACTATACTAATATATTATAAAGCACAGAAATTTAGATAGGATGTAAAAAAGATAATTAAAAATGCTATAAAATACTATTCAATATTGAATATGGATCTTTTTGTGTGTAAAATTTTTCTATTGTGTTAAACATAACAAAATTCACCATTTAGAAGTGTACAATTCAGTGGTTTTTAGTATATTCATAATCTTGAGCAACTGTCACCACCATCTAATTCCAGAATATTTCCATCATCTAAAAACAAACCCCATATATCTGTTAGCAGTGACCCACAATTCCTTTTTCCTCCAACCCCTGGCAACTATTAGTCTACTTTCTGTCTCTATAGGTTTGCCTATTCTAAACATCTTCTATAAAAATAATCATAAAATATGGGTCACTATTTTTAATATGTTTGTTATAGCAGTTTATAAAACAACAATGAAAACTTGTTTCTGCATCAATTTTTTGATTCATGGTTTTGTTATCATACTAAAAAAGACAAAGATCCACAGACCCAAGTAGACGTACATCATTTTTTCAGTCCCACTCATCAATCATTTTGTTGAAATTTGGCTAGGAAATATCTACTTTCTCTAGGTACTCTTTCTTTCTTTTTTTAGAGACAGGGTCTTGCTATGTTGCCCAAGCCAGAGTGTAGTGGCTAGTCACAGGTGCAAGTTCCTGGCCTCAGGCAGTCCTCCCACTTCAGCCTCTCAATAGCTGAGACTCCAGGCATATGCCACCACACCAGTTTCTAGATATTCACATGAACAAATCAGAAGGTGTTGTGTTTATATGCTTTTAACAATCAGTTCCAAATTCTCTGCAACTACTTGTATAAGTTTTAAACATATTTAAAGTTTCTGATTCCAGGTTTTTAAGTGTGAAGATGTAAGAGTTTTTATAGTGATGCATGTTATTTCAATGAAAAAAATCACAGAGGTGTTTAAATTGCCATGTTTCAAAATGTCCATCTCTGTAACATGAGTTTGTTTCCAAAAGTAGTTGCTTTGTCATTCATTATCATAATATTAATTCTTCCCTGAAGGAACATATTAAATTTAAAAAAAAATTGACATGCAGCATCCTGTGATAGTAATCTTTTTAAGCCGATCACACATTTTATGAGGATTAAGTTACACCTAGATAACCTGTAAATCCACTTAATCTAACACATGCAAACTGCAAGAAACCTATAATATTTTGGAAGTTGATATACGAGTGTGAGCCCCACAATTATTCCTCCAAAGTGTGCAAGTTCTATTCTTCCCTAAGGTCACTCCTGAACCATGTGGGACCAGTGGCCACTGGACCCAAGGACCTCATAAGGCCTCAGTACTATGGCACACCAAATATTAGTACAGCTTAGTATCCTTTGGTGTACTTATTTAAAAGAAATACAAATGGAACTTTGGACATTTTTTCCCACACACCAATGGATCATCCTGCATATTCCAATGTAGAGGCCATCAATCTTTAAAAAAAAAAAAAAAAAAAAAAAGTTAAATTAAAAAAAAACTGAATTCAGCAGTGATAATTATACTAGGCACTCAGAAAATATTTATGGAAGGGAAGGAGGCGAAGAGGAAAGAAAAGTAAAAAGAAATTACAGCAGATAAAAAGTTCTAAATGTTCATACAGTCTGAGGAACAAAGTCTTGATTGTAAAAATCTCATTTATGAGGAGAGGTTCTTTTTTTTTTTGAGACGGAGTCTCGCTCTGTCACCCAGGCTGGAGTGCAGTGGCGTGATCTCGGCTCACTGCAAGTTCCACCTCCCGGGTTCACGCCATTCTCCTGCCGAGGAGAGGTTCTTTTAAATGAAAAAATAAAATTTTACTATTATTTTAAAATACAGTATTTAGAGTAGATTAAGTAATTAGGTGGTGAGACCTAGGGTGGTGAGTACAGGGTCAAGACCAACACCTACCTTTACTTATGCTCTAAAACCAGGTATTTAGACATAAGCAAAGGAATTTACAGTGGAACCAAGGGCCCCTGACAGAAAAAGGGCAAGTATCTACATTATTTAAATGTAAGGTGACATAAGCACAGAAGAATTTTTAATTTCATTTTAATGTTATTGTAAAATTATACTAGAGTAACTATGTATGATTATAACTATATAAATCTCATACAATTAAAAAAGGTTAATTGAAAAGTTAGAAAACACTTGAAATATAAATATATTCCAATTTGGTAAACAGCTATTATAAAATCATTTGAATGAAAAGATAAAAACCAAGGCATACAGTGTTCATAGATGACTAAGTGCATTGTTTACCACCACAAGTGTTCAGAACAAAAGGTAGAAGTACTGACTTCACGACCTCAATATATTCATGAAGAAGCTCAAAGCATTTATGGCTTATGGGAGCTGTGAAAACTGGGATTTATTTAATAGGTCATCCAATGAAAATAATATGAAAAGAACTTCCTACCTTTGTGATAAGAATTCGGTATCTATCCAGCATTGCCTGGTTGTCATGGCAGCCTGCCAATAACTGCCATACCTCTGCCCTCAATGCTTCAGGGACACCACTCTTCACCAGAGTAGACAGCCCTTTCGGTCGTGCACCAAGGTTACTGTGCCTGAGAAGACAAGAAAATAATCCATTCACACTCCCTTTACAACTCCTGAACTGCTGTTGCTATGAAAAGTATACTAGTTTATATAAAAGTGTAAGCTTGGGTCAAGAGAAAACGGTTTGTGGGCGGGGGGGGCATTAAACAATAGTACTGCTTAAGCTCAGTTATATCTTCAGTTTTTTTCTTGATCTCATCTTCTTTTTGGTGAACTAGGTAATTCTACCTCTAGGAAAAGCTTTTTCCTCTTCCCATTTACTTTTAAAAATCATCCTATGGACTTACTCATAATAATTAATGTGTCAGTTATATATTGCTAGGCAACATTTCAAGGCATAAAAAGAACCATCTGAATCCCCTGAAATGAATGTACAGCAAGCTGAACAATGATGTGTGGTAGGAAATAGGGTTCAGGAAATGATGTTGAAAACGGATCATAGGCCTATCACACCTTGACTATACCCACTTCTCTGAGGCCACGCTGAGCTGGGCCAAGTACCAAGGACAGGCTCCACAGTATAGAAGGCATAAGGCATACATATTATAGTCAAGTTTTATGTGGCGGCCACATCCTGACTCCAAGGTCCTCCAGGAAGCCCTATCTCTTGATGACCTAACTTGGAATTCTTTGTTCCAGCATAAACTTAGATATCAATGAACCTCCAAGTTAAAACGACCTAAGATAGGTTTTCTAGTAAGAAGAGTTCATTATTGTTTACATGTCTGAATTTCTCTCCCTGACTTGTTACAACAGCAAGTGCTCATTAAAGGAAGGACTTAACCCTTTCCTACAATCACCAGAACCTACAAAACAACTCCAACTTGCTGGGGAAGCAACATATACTTATCAGGCTTTACCACATCCCAAAGGTGTGCAGCGTCAGAACAAAGGCAAAGATCTCTCCTCCTAAAATCAACGATCACAACATAGTAAATATGCTACTATGCCCATCTGACCAAGAAACTGAATTGCATATCTCAATATTGTGAATATAATTTCATTTGTCATCTTTTTCCTGGTGCCTAGCTTGAATCTGGAACTATACTCTATGCCTTTTTGCTCAGACTTTACTTCTATTTGCCGCTCACTTTTCATTTCTTAGAGCTGACTCTGATGCAACCACTGGGACTCCAAACCTTGACAATGTACTCTGGTTTGATCTAACACCCCAGGCTCTGGTTTCAAGTTTTGAGCCTCAAAAGTCATAGAATCCAAATGTCTATTTTCTGAAACTGGCCTCCCACCTACTTCACTAGATTATACACACTCTTCTACCTCTAGCTCAAACCCCAGTATTGGCATACCTTCTTCTGAAAATATATTCCTTGCTTTCCCCATACTGTCATAATTGGGCTATTTCAGAAAAAAACTAAAACTTCCACAACTGAAACAAGTTCAAGTAAACTCATCCCATTAATAATTTTAGTAAACCATCAGATTTAATGGTTTCTTTTAGCCTTTTCTAGCTAAGCTTTTGTATTGTTGGGTTAGAGAAACTAAGTTGATAATACTGATGGGCTTGAAGCAAAAATAAACTAGAGAAAGGCAGAGTTTATATGATTTAACATGCTACCATACCTTAAAATAACAGTTATGCTGCCAAGTGACAAAAGCAAGTTTCAAATTAGTAAATAGGTGCTAGTTTACATAACCACTATTTTGAAACCTGCTTTTAGACATGCATAGAAAAATAATATGGAAGAATATACTCCAAAATATCTGTGTAATAGAATCAAGAGGGAAAGTAGCCCTTTTATTTTCCTATGCTGTTTGGAATATTTATAATGATTTTAAACTCTTTTATAATCATAAAACACAAGAAGTCATTTCAATTCTTTAAACTTCTCTCATGACTTTAAATTAAAACATAATTTTAGTTAATTTGGAAAAACATCATAGATAATTATGCTTCACAAAATATGTCAAGTAGAAGAAGAGTATTAATTATTCTTCAGAAGACTTCCACCTGAATAAACTATTTGACAAGGAATATTATGCCACAAGACAGCCAGGATTAGTCATAAAAGGATCTTTTGGTAATTTAATGTTTGGCTCTGATTATACTTTTGAATAGGAAAAACATATGGGTTAAGGGTATTAGTATAGAAAAATGGGTTAATTAAAAGCAATGATGTACAAAGAGCAAAGGTCATTTCCTCTCAAATTAAATGCAGAATATTCTGAATTATGAGTCCAATAATTTATAATATCATGTAAGGGAAATCCAAAGTAGTTAAATATAGTATATGTTACATGTTATATAGACATCAGCAAGTCATCACTGTGTCTCTACAGCTATTAAAACTCCAATAAATTAAACTAATTAAAACTCCATGTGAAAGAATCCTTTCTTGGCTGAGCACAGTGGCTCATGTCCATAATCCCAGCACTTTGGGAGACCAAAGCAGGCAGATCGTTTGAGCCCAGGAGTTCAGACCAGTTCCAGACCAGTTTCAGACCGGGCAACATGGCAAAACCCCATCTCTAGAAAAAAAAACAAAATACAAAAAACTTAGCCGGACATGGTGGCATGTGCCTGTAGTTCCAGCTACTTGGGAGGCTGAGGTGGAGAATCACCTGAGCCTCAGAGGTTAAGACCAAATGAGCTAAGATCGCACCAGCCAGGGCATCAGAGTGAAACCCTGTCTCAAAATTTAAAAATTAAGAACATTGAAAAAAATCCTTTCTTCAATGCCATGCGTAATTCTCCATCATACTCTTACCCTGTGCAACAAATTTCAAGAGTTGGTATAGAAGCACTATCTCTATTTCTTCCCCTCCAACTCCTACCTCAATTCAGTTCAACATGGCTTCTGCAACTCTCCTTGAAAAATTTTCACTTAAATGATCTATGACTTCTCTCCATGCCCCACTGCATTCAAGACATATTTTCAGTCCTTTCACTTTGACCAATCTGTTTCCCTTGGCTTCAGCGACAAAGCACTACCTCTTTATCCACCTTCACAAACTCCATTGTTGATTGCTTCTCCTCTATTAACCTCTTAAGGGTTTAAAGTTCTCTCTCTTTACTCTTGCCCTTCTCTTTCATTCTCGTCTGTAGGCATTATCACCTATAAACATGTATCCCAAGTTCCAGAAGCTCAAAGTCAGTATGCCCAAGTCTGAACTCAGTTTCTTCTCCCTAAACCTGGTCGTTTTCCAGGGTATTCCACCTCAGAAATTGTTACCACACTCCACCCAAACTGGAAACCTAGGAATTATTTTTGCCCCATCATCTATTACTAATCCACCACCAAGTCCAATATATCTTATTTTCTCAACTTCTACAAAGTTCATGCACTTCCATCTCAACTGCAACCAACTTTATCCTCCCCAGACCTTTGCAATAGCCTCCTAACATTCACTGGACCTACTACAACATATTTCCAACATTGTAGGCAGAATGAAAATAACAAGCAGCTTGATTAAATATTCGGTTGGCCCAGATTATTTTGTATAATGATTTAACTGTGATATTTCATATAATGATATATAATAATATAATGATTTAACTATATTTTAAAGTTTGAATATCTCTTCCTAGACATGCATACACACATACATACACATACTCCTTAAGATTAATAGTCAACAGTCCCCAATGAATACTTTACCATAATATAATCTAACTCAATTGACATTCAGTTTCTAGCTGACCCTCAGCCACTTGTTTGGCCAGGCATAATGAAAATGTCTTTTCTCCTCTCTTAAAAATCAAAGCACTATTTATCTTTAGAGACTTACATTTAAAAAGAACTGGGTCACTCATAACACTGCTTAATTAACAGCCTTATTTTACTGGTTATCCCAAGTAACAGTACAGCAATTATACTGCATACAGCACCCTATCACTTGAGAAGTACTAATAAATATTAAGCCAGATGCTGCTAGTATATATCTATGACCAGAGAAGATCCAAATAAATAAAACAGAAATGTATAAAAATAATCATTGCTTTCAATATTTCTGATTAAAATGTAATTACACATTGCCATTGCTTTGATACATTAACTGCAGCTATCAGGAACTTGAAAATAGGCAACTAGTTATGATACATGCTGAACTCTATCCTAGAAACAAGATGGATACCTAATACAATTATTTTTAAAGTCATACATAAATCAAATATCTATTAATCATACAGTAATTGGCTAGGTTTTTTTTTTTTTTTTTTTTTTGAGACGGAGTCTTGCTCTGTCGCCCAGGCTGGAGTGCAGTGGCGCAGTCTCGGCTCACTGCAAGCTCCGCCTCCCAGGTTCATGCCATTCTCCTGCCTCAGCCTCTCCGAGTAGCTGGGACTACAGGCGCCCGCCACCACGCCCGGCTAATTTTTTGTATTTTTAGTAGAGACAGGGTTTCACTGTGGTCTCGATCTCCTGACCTCGTGATCCGCCCGCCTCGGCCTCCCAAAGTGCTGGGATTACAAGCGTGAGCCACCGCGCCCGGCAATTGGCTAGGTTTTAATGCATGAATAGAAACTCCACAATGGCAAGAATCTTTGTCTTCTTTACTTATATATCTTAAGCACCTAAAAACAGTGCCCCACATATAAAAGGCATTTAATACATTTTTGGTAAGTGAATGAATATAATTATGAAATGAAATTAATATGTCAATTACTAAAGCTAAACAAAAAAGAATGCTTTTTTAGAAGCAAACATTCTCACTGAATTTAATAGGATCAAAAAAATGTCATGGACTCATCTAGTGGATTTCCTTTGCTTTCAAAGAGGATTTTCTTGAAACTACTTAGGCATAAAAGAACTCTACTTTTAAAGGTGTCTATTGGGGGGATAAAATTTCAAAGGGAAAGAGTTATTTCTAACCAAAACAGCAGAAAAAGCAAGAGATGAGGGGGATAAAAGTCATTGAATGTAACCACTGAAAAGTCACCAATGGAATTACAGAAATTTTGATAGGAGATGGAAGTAGGTGGCTATGTATCAATTTTCTCTCATTCAATAAAAAAGAATGACCGATTTGAAGGTGACTTTACTTGATGTAATAATCCAATACCAATTTTTTTCCTCCAATGTTCACTTAGTCTTTTTGGTTAGAAAATCTTCCTGCATATTCTTCCTGCTAAAAGTTGACTTATGGCTAAGTATTCACAGTAAGCACTATCTCTATTTTTGTCTTTAAACTTTTTCAAGTTTTCCATGCATCTCAAAACCTGAAGCAGTTGGCCGGGCGTGGTGGCTCACGCTTGTAATCCCAGCACTTTGGGAGGCCGAGGCAGGCGGATCACGAGGTCAGGAGATCGAGACCACGGTGAAACCCCGTCTCTACTAAAAATACAAAAAATTAGCTGGGCGTGGTGGCGGGCGCCTGTACTCCCAGCTACTCGGAGAGGCTGAGGCAGGAGAATGGCGTGAACCCGGGAGGCGGAGCTTGCAGTGAGCCGAGATTGTGCCACTGCACTCCAGCCTGGGCGACAGAGCGAGACTCCGTCTTAAAAAAAAAAACCTGAAGCAGTTATCCAGATATTATTCTGCCTAATCCTTTATTTAAATAATAGTTAAATCATCAGCATTACCATTCTGAATATATTCAACATATAAAAGAAATCTTGCTACCACTTTTAGTTTTGTTTTTACAAGTTCTCCTATCCCAAATGTTTTCTCTCTCTCTCTCTCAACCTTTCTTTCTTTAGCTCATGTGCTTTCTTCATGTAGTTATTTCTTCAATACACCTTTATCTCCAGTCTGTTATAAAGACCTCCAGTACTGAACTTTTTATACAGTCTGTTCTTAGTTTTCTTTTCTATATTATTTTTATTTTTTCTAATGATTTCAAATTAGTATTGAAATGTTTTTCCTTTACATCTTTCTGATAGTGCATTTAATTATAAGAATTCTGACTTTATTCATGTCTTGCTTTTTTAATAGAATGATCTAGCTATTTAAGAGTAAGTTCAAAATATTTTCAAACACGTTTAAAATTTCACTGAGCATACATACTGTATCCTAACTTTAAAAAATATTTCCCCAAAGCACAAAGTGTAGGACTCCACATGACAGGTGCTTTACCTACATAAATCACAAAAATGTCTATATATAAATGCCTACCTATTTTTCCCAAGACTTAGGAAATTTCTAAATCGAATGTTTCAAAAAGAAATTTGAGCACAATTAAAAATAATTGACAATCCTTGTATAAAAGACTTAGTAGTTTATACTTCCGTAGTTTACACAAATGCTACCCTTTTCATATCATGACATAATTATAATAATGGCCCAAATAAAAAAAATTTGAATTGTAAAAAATCCAACAAGTTTTCTAAAGGTCTAAGAATCAATTATGTTAGTTTTTTAAAACAGTTCCCTCAGACCTTTAAACGATTTCCTAAAGTCCATTAATAAAAATATTATTAGAAATATTTTATTTCTGAAAAAAATGTACACTGAATTTCAGCTGAGAAACCCTGTCAATTCTACCTCAAAAGTCTTTTCCCATTTGGAGCCTCGTCTCCGTACATAGGGCCAGTGAGTTTGCTATAAATATCATCAACCCATGCAATTACCTCCCAATTTGTTTCTCTGTTAATCAATGTTCTTCCTACTCCAATATTACCTTCCAAAAAAAAAAAAAAAAAACCCAATGGGAATCTCAGCTTAAAGAAATTTGTTAGATATTGTCTTTATTGAAGTTGGGCAGTGGGCACATGAGACTTCATTGTATTATTTTATTTCTGTGTACATTCAAAAATTTCCATTGGGTCTACAATGCTTACAGAAGGATTTACTGATTATATCACAATTTTCTGTTTAAAGGTCTACATGCCTCTATAACATGGTAAACCTTGAGGGTAGAAACTATCCTTACTCATCTTTAAATCAGCAGTGTCTGTTAAAGTCCCTAAGAAAGAATAGATGATTAAGATTTAAAAGTTGAATGAATGAATGAAGTGATTGTTTTACAGGAAAAAAGTGGTCAAGAAATGTGAAACAGCCTCAGTGTTTCAGTCACTTTATTAAATAATCTCTTATGAGTATGCATTCCCAACTACATTGATTATAAACCTCAAAGGTAGAAACTATGTTGTTTTCTATGTATCTCTAAGAGTCTAAGATGATGCCTCATAAATTTATATTGAAGCAAGTAGTAAATCTTGCATTTTAGAAACTGAGTGGAGATCTCTATTTGGCTGTTTATTTAGTCATCAAAATATTTTGTTTTCTTACCCACCATACTGCCATTCTCATAATCTCTCTTCAAAATCATGACTAGAAGCTTCAAGTACTGCCTGGGCCAGGGTATCGATTTTCCTAGTTTATTCACTCACTCACTAGAACTTCTACATGCTCTTATAAAAACTAATCTAGGCCGCTGCGGTGGCTCACACCTGTAATCCCAGCACTTTGAGAAGCCAAGGCAGGCAGATCACGAGGTCAGGAGTTCAAGACCAGCCCGGCCAACATGGTGAAACTCTGTCTCTACTAAAGATACAAAAAATTTAGGTAACAGACTGTACCAATATCACTTTAGGTCAAAAGTAATCTCAGTTCAAACATTAGAATGTCCATTTCCCAACCATCAAAACATAAATGTTATATTTTCTCTTTTTTCCCATCAGGTCCCGTTGTATTGGAATGGGAAGGGCCTTGTCGTTCCCCCCCTATAATATTCCTCCATTTTTCCCAGCTCGCTGTGTTTTGACTTTTCCAGGGGCAGAGGGAATTAAGGGGAAAGAATACAGTCTTTACATGCAGTCAGAACCGGCTACATAATTTTCAGGGCCCAGTACAAACATGACATGTAGAGTCCCTTGTTCAAAAAGAAGGAAAAATACGTCCCTAAAAGTACTCAAATATAAAGCTTTTTCTTGTCTATCACAGTCTGTCTCAACTTTACATGGTATTTTTCTTTGCTATTTAATGTCATCCTAAGAAAAAAATTAAATTAGTGTTATTTTACTGTTCGTCTTTACATTTTGCAATGCCTATTTTCAAAGCAAATGTAAAAGCACTTAACTTGTATGCACAGTTACTGAAATTATATAGCTTGCATTTTGCAGCTGGGACATACATGTATAGAACCATGGAAACAGTGTCCAAAACTAACTCCACTGTTTTATTCCACTTCCTGATACATGTACGTCCTACCAACACTCTCTACCTTGGGCTTATCAATGAGTAAGGAAAGATTGAAAGAAAAAGGAATTATGACTTTCTCTGTCTTTCCCTTTCCTTCTGTGTTATCATTTTTAGTGTAAATGGTTAGCTGATTCAGAAAAGTGAAATGAGTAAGAAGGAACAACTACAACCTATGTGATAGAGTTCCTTGGTTGTTTGTGTTTCTTTTATTATTATTATTATATTATTATTATTATTATACTTTAAGTTTTAGGGTACATGTGCACAATGTGCAGGTTTGTTACATATGTATCCATGTGCCATGTTTGACCTAAAGTGATATTGGTACAGTCTGTTACCTAAATGTGAGCAAAAAATTAATGGAATCAGCCCTCTACCCAGGGGAAAAGGGATTTACTCCACTAAATAAATTTTAAAAGAGGAAAAAATAAAATAAAGATACAAAAAATTAGCCAAGCGTGGTGGCTCACACCTGTAATCCCAGCTACTTGGGAGGCTGAGGCAGGAGAATCGCTTGAACCCAGGAGGTGGAGGTTGCAGTGAGCCGAGATCGCGTCATTGCACTCCAGCCTGGGCAACAAGAGCAAAACTCCATCTCAAAAAAAAAACCAGAAAACAGAAACACATACACACACACACACACACACACACACACACACACACACACACACACACCCTGTTCTGGCTCTAAAACCAGAGTGGTTTAGATTCAAAAACTGGCTCTGTCATTTACTTGATATGATCATGGGCAAATTACTTATTGGCT
The DNA here is from genome assembly GCF_009828535.3 of Hylobates moloch. Lineage (NCBI taxonomy): Eukaryota > Metazoa > Chordata > Mammalia > Primates > Hylobatidae > Hylobates > Hylobates moloch. The sequence goes on from NW_026652283.1 coordinate 59,429,428, forward strand.
GTGAGATCTTGAGCAAGTTACTTAGTTGCTGCCATTATGTTTTCTGTATTTTTACACTAGCTACCTAACACAGCTATGCCTCAGTTTTCTCATCTCTAAAAGGAAGATATAATAATACCTACCTCAGAGAGCTGCTGCAACAATTAAATTAACTAACAAATGGAGAGTGCTTAGAATAGAACCTGGCACATAGTAAGTACACTGAACTGTCAGTTATTACCTCTGTAGCCATGCCTCACCTTTCCTTCTGTTACAATGAGCTATCTCTGCTCCCAAATCCAACCCCTCCACTAGTCAACATACACATCTTTTCCTGCCTATTCATCAACTTATCCTACAATTATATCCTCTTTCTCTGATGCTGTCGAATTTTCTCTGTTACATCCTTTCTAACAACATACAAACATGTTATATTACACATTTTAATAAAAAACTCTCAACCCACATCCACTTACTAATGTGTCTTCATTTCCTATCATCCTTTTATAGCAAAGCTATTTTTAAGAGCTATCTGTATCTGCTGATTTCCAATCCAGCTGGGCTTTCATTCCTGCCTCTCTATTGAAACTGTTCTTAAGATCACCAGTGACACCTAAATTGTTGAATCCAGTGGATTTCTAGGCTTCATCGGACTTCACCTATCAGCACTTGATTACTGTCTCCTTCTTGATAGACTTAGTTTACTTGATTTCTATCTTGATTCTCCTCCTACCTCACTGGTTGCGCTCTCTTGGGCTCCTTTGCCTGATCCTCCTCATACTTCCAACTCCCAAACACTGGAGTGGTCAAGGGTGCAGTCTTTGGATGATGTCTTCATCTAAACTCGCTCCGTAAGTAATCTCGCCCATTTCATTCTAACAGCTTTAAAAACCATCTATATACTGATGACTCCCAAACTCATATTTCCTTCCCTATCTTTTCCTTGAACTCAACGCTATATGAAATTGATTAACGGACACAGTCACTTGGATGTCTTAAATGCATCTCAACATCTCCAAAATCTTGATTTTATCCTCCAAAGCTCTCTTCTATATTTGAGTAAACAGCAAGTCTTCTAGTAGCTCAAGCCAAAAACTCTGACATCAGTGGCCAGTTATTTATTTTTCTCAGGCCACACAGAAAACAGAAGCAAATACAATCAGTACTCTCTTAAAATATATCCAGAATCTGATCGCATGTCAACTTCTGCTACCAGCCTGGTGCAAGACATAATTATCTCTCCCCTGGATTATTTACAATAGCATTCTACCTATTCTGCCTGCTTCCATCTTTGTTCCCTTATATTCCATTTTTCACTGGGCAGTCAGAATGATGTTTGTAAAACGGTTAAATCAAAATATCTCACCATGACATGATCAAGACACAAATTAGTCAAGTAACATTCTCAGGGTTCAAGATGAAGCCAGATACAAGATAAATGAATCTATGTGCAACCTAATGGAGAATATTATAACTTAGATTTCTTTTTTTTTTTTTTATTATACTTTAGGTTTTAGGGTACATGTGCACAATGTGCAGGTTTGTTACATATGTATCCATGTGCCATGTTGATTTCCTGCACCC